>NC_137470.1:147291817-147462958 GCF_964235325.1 Thermobia domestica | reverse complement strand
GGGTGCTAAGTTTGGTGAAGATCGGCCAAACGGTCTAGGAGCAAGAGTTTTTTGGTGATTGTTCATCGATGGTACATTGGATTTTTGATTTCGACCTATGTTCTCACTCAGCACGACATACTTTATCAGCATGCTATGTTTCGTTGAGATCGGCCAAACGGTCTAGGAGCAAGAGTTTTTAGGTGATTATTCCTAAATGGTACATCGGATTTTTGATTTCGACCTATGTTCTCACTCAGCACCACATGCTCTATCAGCGTGTTAAGTTTGGTTAAGATCGGCGAAACGGTCTAGGAGCAAGAGTTTTTCGGTGATTATTCCTGGATGGTACATCGGATTTTTGATTTCGACCTACGTTCTCACTCAGCATGACATACTCTACCAGCGTGCTAAGTTTGGTGAAGATATGCCAAACGGTTTAGGAGCAAGAGTTTTTTGGTGATTGTTTTTCGATGGTACATTGGATTTTTGATTTCGACCTATGTTCTCACTCAGCACGAAATACTTTATCAGCATGCTATGTTTCGTTAAGATCGGCCAAACGGTCTAGGAGCAAGAGTTTTAAGGTGATTATTCCTAAATGGTACATCGGATTTTTGATTTCGACCTATGGTCTCACTCAGCATGGCATACTCTATCAGCGTTCTAAATTTGGTTAAGATCGGCCAAACGGTCTAGGAGCAAGAGTTTTTTGGGGATTATTCCTAAATGGTAGATCGAATTTTTTATTTCGACCTATGGTCTCACTCAGCATGACATACTCTATCAGCACGTTAAGTTTGGTTAAGATCGGCCAAACGGTCTAGGAGTAACAATTTTTTGGCGATTATTCCTCGATGGTACATCGGATTTTTGATTTCGACCTATGTTCTCACTCAGCACGACATACTCTATCAGCACGTTAAGTTTGGTTAAGATCGGCTAAACGGTCTAGGAGCAAGAGTTTTTTGGTGATTATTCCTAAATGGTACATCGGATTTTTGATTTCGACCTATGGTCTTACTCAGCACTACATTCTCTATCAGCGTCCTAAGTTTGGTTAAGATCGGCCAAACGGTCTAGGAGCAAGAGTTTTTTGGGGATTATTCCTAAATGGTACATCGGATTTTTGATTTCGACCTATGGTCTCACTCAGCATAACATACTCTATCAGCGTGCTAAGTTTGGTGAAGATCGGCCAAACGGTCTAGGAGCAAGAGTTTTTTTGTGATGATTCCTCGATGGTACATCGGATTTTTGATTTCCACCTATGTTCTCACTCAGCACGACATAATCTATCAGCACGTTAAGTTTGGTTAAGATCGGCCAAACGGTCTAGGAGCAAGAGTTTTTTGGGGATTATTCCTAAATGGTACATCGGATTTTTGATTTCGACCTATGGTCTCACTCAGCATAACATACTCTATCAGGGTGCTAAGTTTGGTGAAGATCGGCCAAACGGTCTAGGAGCAAGAGTTTTTTGGTGATTGTTCCTCGATGGTACATTGGATTTTTGATTTCGACCTATGTTCTCACTCAGCACGACATACTTTATCAGCATGCTATGTTTCGTTGAGATCGGCCAAACGGTCTAGGAGCAAGAGTTTTTAGGTGATTATTCCTAAATGGTACATCGGATTTTTGATTTCGACCTATGTTCTCACTCAGCACCACATGCTCTATCAGCGTGTTAAGTTTGGTTAAGATCGGCGAAACGGTCTAGGAGCAAGAGTTTTTCGGTGATTATTCCTGGATGGTACATCGGATTTTTGATTTCGACCTACGTTCTCACTCAGCATGACATACTCTACCAGCGTGCTAAGTTTGGTGAAGATATGCCAAACGGTTTAGGAGCAAGAGTTTTTTGGTGATTGTTTTTCGATGGTACATTGGATTTTTGATTTCGACCTATGTTCTCACTCAGCACGAAATACTTTATCAGCATGCTATGTTTCGTTAAGATCGGCCAAACGGTCTAGGAGCAAGAGTTTTAAGGTGATTATTCCTAAATGGTACATCGGATTTTTGATTTCGACCTATGGTCTCACTCAGCATGGCATACTCTATCAGCGTTCTAAATTTGGTTAAGATCGGCCAAACGGTCTAGGAGCAAGAGTTTTTTGGGGATTATTCCTAAATGGTAGATCGAATTTTTTATTTCGACCTATGGTCTCACTCAGCATGACATACTCTATCAGCACGTTAAGTTTGGTTAAGATCGGCCAAACGGTCTAGGAGCAACAATTTTTTGGCGATTATTCCTCGATGGTACATCGGATTTTTGATTTCGACCTATGTTCTCACTCAGCACGACATACTCTATCAGCACGTTAAGTTTGGTTAAGATCGGCTAAACGGTCTAGGAGCAAGAGTTTTTTAGTGATTATTCCTAAATGGTACATCGGATTTTTGATTTCGACCTATGGTCTTACTCAGCACTACATTCTCTATCAGCGTCCTAAGTTTGGTTAAGATCGGCCAAACGGTCTAGGAGCAAGAGTTTTTTGGGGATTATTCCTAAATGGTACATCGGATTTTTGATTTCGACCTATGGTCTCACTCAGCATAACATACTCTATCAGCGTGCTAAGTTTGGTGAAGATCGGCCAAACGGTCTAGGAGCAAGAGTTTTTTTGTGATGATTCCTCGATGGTACATCGGATTTTTGATTTCCACCTATGTTCTCACTCAGCACGACATAATCTATCAGCACGTTAAGTTTGGTTAAGATCGGCCAAACGGTCTAGGAGCAAGAGTTTTTTGGGGATTATTCCTAAATGGTACATCGGATTTTTGATTTCGACCTATGGTCTCACTCAGCATAACATACTCTATCAGCGTCCTAAGCTTGGTGAAGATCGGCCAAACGGTCTAGTTGCAAGAGTTTTTTTGTGATGATTCCTCGATGGTACATCGGATTTTTGATTTCGACCTATGTTCTCACTCAGCACGACATACTCTATCAGCACGTTAAGTTTGGTTAAGATCGGCCAAACGGTCTAGGAGCAAGAGTTTTTTGGGGATTATTCCTAAATGGTACATCGGATTTTTGATTTCAACCTATGGTCTTACTCAGAACGACATACTCTATCAGCGTGCTAAGTTTAGTGAAGATATGCCAAACGGTTTAGGAGCAAGAGTTTTGTGGTGATTGTTCCTCGATGGTACATTGGATTTTTGATTTCGACCTATGTTCTCACTCAGCACGACATACTCTATCAGCATGCTAAGTTTGGTTAAGATCGGCCAAACGGTCTAGGAGCAACAGTTTTTTGGCGATTATTCCTAAATGGTACATCGGATTTTTGATTTCGACCTATGGTCTCACTCAGCATAACATACTCTATCAGGGTGCTAAGTTTGGTGAAGATCGGCCAAACGGTCTAGGAGCAAGAGTTTTTTGGTGATTGTTCCTCGATGGTACATTGGATTTTTGATTTCGACCTATGTTCTCACTCAGCACGACATACTTTATCAGCATGCTATGTTTCGTTGAGATCGGCCAAACGGTCTAGGAGCAAGAGTTTTTAGGTGATTATTCCTAAATGGTACATCGGATTTTTGATTTCGACCTATGTTCTCACTCAGCACCACATGCTCTATCAGCGTGTTAAGTTTGGTTAAGATCGGCGAAACGGTCTAGGAGCAAGAGTTTTTCGGTGATTATTCCTGGATGGTACATCGGATTTTTGATTTCGACCTACGTTCTCACTCAGCATGACATACTCTACCAGCGTGCTAAGTTTGGTGAAGATATGCCAAACGGTTTAGGAGCAAGAGTTTTTTGGTGATTGTTTTTCGATGGTACATTGGATTTTTGATTTCGACCTATGTTCTCACTCAGCACGAAATACTTTATCAGCATGCTATGTTTCGTTAAGATCGGCCAAACGGTCTAGGAGCAAGAGTTTTAAGGTGATTATTCCTAAATGGTACATCGGATTTTTGATTTCGACCTATGGTCTCACTCAGCATGGCATACTCTATCAGCGTTCTAAATTTGGTTAAGATCGGCCAAACGGTCTAGGAGCAAGAGTTTTTTGGGGATTATTCCTAAATGGTAGATCGAATTTTTTATTTCGACCTATGGTCTCACTCAGCATGACATACTCTATCAGCACGTTAAGTTTGGTTAAGATCGGCCAAACGGTCTAGGAGCAACAATTTTTTGGCGATTATTCCTCGATGGTACATCGGATTTTTGATTTCGACCTATGTTCTCACTCAGCACGACATACTCTATCAGCACGTTAAGTTTGGTTAAGATCGGCTAAACGGTCTAGGAGCAAGAGTTTTTTGGTGATTATTCCTAAATGGTACATCGGATTTTTGATTTCGACCTATGGTCTTACTCAGCACTACATTCTCTATCAGCGTCCTAAGTTTGGTTAAGATCGGCCAAACGGTCTAGGAGCAAGAGTTTTTTGGGGATTATTCCTAAATGGTACATCGGATTTTTGATTTCGACCTATGGTCTCACTCAGCATAACATACTCTATCAGCGTGCTAAGTTTGGTGAAGATCGGCCAAACGGTCTAGGAGCAAGAGTTTTTTTGTGATGATTCCTCGATGGTACATCGGATTTTTGATTTCCACCTATGTTCTCACTCAGCACGACATAATCTATCAGCACGTTAAGTTTGGTTAAGATCGGCCAAACGGTCTAGGAGCAAGAGTTTTTTGGGGATTATTCCTAAATGGTACATCGGATTTTTGATTTCGACCTATGGTCTCACTCAGCATAACATACTCTATCAGCGTCCTAAGCTTGGTGAAGATCGGCCAAACGGTCTAGTTGCAAGAGTTTTTTTGTGATGATTCCTCGATGGTACATCGGATTTTTGATTTCGACCTATGTTCTCACTCAGCACGACATACTCTATCAGCACGTTAAGTTTGGTTAAGATCGGCCAAACGGTCTAGGAGCAAGAGTTTTTTGGGGATTATTCCTAAATGGTACATCGGATTTTTGATTTCAACCTATGGTCTTACTCAGAACGACATACTCTATCAGCGTGCTAAGTTTAGTGAAGATATGCCAAACGGTTTAGGAGCAAGAGTTTTTTGGTGATTGTTCCTCGATGGTACATTGGATTTTTGATTTCGACCTATGTTCTCACTCAGCACGACATACTCTATCAGCATGCTAAGTTTGGTTAAGATCGGCCAAACGGTCTAGGAGCAACAGTTTTTTGGCGATTATTCCTAAATGGTACATCGGATTTTTGATTTCGACCTACGTTCTCACTTAGCACGACATACTCTATCAGCATGCTAAGTTTGGTTAAGATCGGCCAAACGGTTTAGGAGCAAGAGTTTTTTGGTGATTATTCCTAAATGGTACATCGGATTTTTTATTTCTACCTATGGTCTCACTCAGCATGACATACTCTATCAGCGTGCTAAGTTTAGTGAAGATCGGCCAAACGGTCTAGGAGCAAGAGTTTTTTGGTGATGATTCCTCGATGGTACATCGGATTTTTGATTTCGACCTATGTTCTCACTCAGGACGACATACTCTATCAGCACGTTAAGTTTGGTTAAGATTGGCCAAACGGTCTAGGAGCAAGAGTTTTTTGGGGATTATTCCTAAATGGTACATCGGATTTCTGATTTCGACCTATGGTCTCACTCAGCATGGCATACTCTATCAGCGTTCTAAATTTGGTTAAGATTGGCCAAACGGTCTAGGAGCAAGAGTTTTTTGGGGATTATTCCTAAATGGTAGATCGAATTTTTTATTTCGACCTATGGTCTCACTCAGCATGACATACTCTATCAGCACGTTAAGTTTGGTTAAGATCGGCCAAACGGTCTAGGAGCAACAATTTTTTGGCGATTATTCCTCGATGGTACATCGGATTTTTGATTTCGACCTATGTTCTCACTCAGCACGACATACTCTATCAGCACGTTAAGTTTGGTTAAGATCGGCTAAACGGTCTAGGAGCAAGAGTTTTTTTGTGATTATTCCTAAATGGTACATCGGATTTTTGATTTCGACCTATGTTGTCACTCAGCATGACATACTCTATCAGCGTGCTAAGTTTGGTGAAGATATGCCAAACGGTTTAGGAGCAAGAGTTTTTTGGTGATTGTTCCTCGATGGTACATTGGATTTTTGATTTCGACCTATGTTCTCACTCAGCACGACATACTTTATCAGCATGCTATGTTTCGTTGAGATCGGCCAAACGGTCTAGGAGCAAGAGTTTTTAGGTGATTATTCCTAAATGGTACATCGGATTTTTGATTTCGACCTATGTTCTCACTCAGCACCACATGCTCTATCAGCGTGTTAAGTTTGGTTAAGATCGGCGAAACGGTCTAGGAGCAAGAGTTTTTCGGTGATTATTCCTGGATGGTACATCGGATTTTTGATTTCGACCTACGTTCTCACTCAGCATGACATACTCTACCAGCGTGCTAAGTTTGGTGAAGATATGCCAAACGGTTTAGGAGCAAGAGTTTTTTGGTGATTGTTTTTCGATGGTACATTGGATTTTTGATTTCGACGTATGTTCTCACTCAGCACGAAATACTTTATCAGCATGCTATGTTTCGTTAAGATCGGCCAAACGGTCTAGGAGCAAGAGTTTTTAGGTGATTATTCCTAAATGGTACATCGGATTTTTGATTTCGACCTATGGTCTCACTCAGCATGGCATACTCTATCAGCGTTCTAAATTTGGTTAAGATCGGCCAAACGGTCTAGGAGCAAGAGTTTTTTGGGGATTATTCCTAAATGGTAGATCGAATTTTTTATTTCGACCTATGGTCTCACTCAGCATGACATACTCTATCAGCACGTTAAGTTTGGTTAAGATCGGCCAAACGGTCTAGGAGCAACAATTTTTTGGCGATTATTCCTCGATGGTACATCGGATTTTTGATTTCGACCTATGTTCTCACTCAGCACGACATACTCTATCAGCACGTTAAGTTTGGTTAAGATCGGCTAAACGGTCTAGGAGCAAGAGTTTTTTTGTGATGATTCCTCGATGGTACATCGGATTTTTGATTTCCACCTATGTTCTCACTCAGCACGACATAATCTATCAGCACGTTAAGTTTGGTTAAGATCGGCCAAACGGTCTAGGAGCAAGAGTTTTTTGGGGATTATTCCTAAATGGTACATCGGATTTTTGATTTCGACCTATGGTCTCACTCAGCATAACATACTCTATCAGCGTCCTAAGCTTGGTGAAGATCGGCCAAACGGTCTAGTTCCAAGAGTTTTTTTGTGATGATTCCTCGATGGTACATCGGATTTTTGATTTCGACCTATGTTCTCACTCAGC
Source organism: Thermobia domestica (assembly GCF_964235325.1). Lineage (NCBI taxonomy): Eukaryota > Metazoa > Arthropoda > Insecta > Zygentoma > Lepismatidae > Thermobia > Thermobia domestica. The sequence continues at coordinate 147,455,678 of NC_137470.1, read as the reverse complement.
ACGACATACTCTATCAGCACGTTAAGTTTGGTTAAGATCGGCCAAACGGTCTAGGAGCATGAGTTTTTTGGGGATTATTCCTAAATGGTACATCGGATTTTTGATTTCAACCTACGGTCTTACTCAGGACGACATACTCTATCAGCGTGCTAAGTTTGGTGAAGATATGCCAAACGGTTTAGGAGCAAGAGTTTTTTGGTGATTGTTCCTCGATGGTACATTGGATTTTTGATTTCGACCTATGTTCTCACTCAGCACGACATACTCTATCAGCATGCTAAGTTTGGTTAAGATCGGCCAAACGGTCTAGGAGCAACAGTTTTTTGGCGATTATTCCTAAATGGTACATCGGATTTTTGATTTCGACGTACGTTCTCACTTAGCACGACATACTCTATCAGCATGCTAAGTTTGGTTAAGATCGGCCAAACGGTTTAGGAGCAAGAGTTTTTTGGTGATTATTCCTAAATGGTACATCGGATTTTTGATTTCTACCTATGGTCTCACTCAGCATGACATACTCTATCAGCGTGCTAAGTTTAGTGAAGATCGGCCAAACGGTCTAGGAGCAAGAGTTTTTTGGTGATGATTCCTCGATGGTACATCGGATTTTTGATTTCGACCTATGTTCTCACTCAGGACGACATTCTCTATCAGCGTCCTAAGTTTGGTTAAGATCGGCCAAACGGTCTAGGAGCAAGAGTTTTTTGGGGATTATTCCTAAATGGTACATCGGATTTTTGATTTCGACCTATGGTCTCACTCAGCATAACATACTCTATCAGGGTGCTAAGTTTGGTGAAGATCGGCCAAACGGTCTAGGAGCAAGAGTTTTTTGGTGATTGTTCCTCGATGGTACATTGGATTTTTGATTTCGACCTATGTTCTCACTCAGCACGACATACTTTATCAGCATGCTATGTTTCGTTGAGATCGGCCAAACGGTCTAGGAGCAAGAGTTTTTAGGTGATTATTCCTAAATGGTACATCGGATTTTTGATTTCGACCTATGTTCTCACTCAGCACCACATGCTCTATCAGCGTGTTAAGTTTGGTTAAGATCGGCGAAACGGTCTAGGAGCAAGAGTTTTTCGGTGATTATTCCTGGATGGTACATCGGATTTTTGATTTCGACCTACGTTCTCACTCAGCATGACATACTCTACCAGCGTGCTAAGTTTGGTGAAGATATGCCAAACGGTTTAGGAGCAAGAGTTTTTTGGTGATTGTTTTTCGATGGTACATTGGATTTTTGATTTCGACCTATGTTCTCACTCAGCACGAAATACTTTATCAGCATGCTATGTTTCGTTAAGATCGGCCAAACGGTCTAGGAGCAAGAGTTTTAAGGTGATTATTCCTAAATGGTACATCGGATTTTTGATTTCGACCTATGGTCTCACTCAGCATGGCATACTCTATCAGCGTTCTAAATTTGGTTAAGATCGGCCAAACGGTCTAGGAGCAAGAGTTTTTTGGGGATTATTCCTAAATGGTAGATCGAATTTTTTATTTCGACCTATGGTCTCACTCAGCATGACATACTCTATCAGCACGTTAAGTTTGGTTAAGATCGGCCAAACGGTCTAGGAGCAACAATTTTTTGGCGATTATTCCTCGATGGTACATCGGATTTTTGATTTCGACCTATGTTCTCACTCAGCACGACATACTCTATCAGCACGTTAAGTTTGGTTAAGATCGGCTAAACGGTCTAGGAGCAAGAGTTTTTTGGTGATTATTCCTAAATGGTACATCGGATTTTTGATTTCGACCTATGGTCTTACTCAGCACTACATTCTCTATCAGCGTCCTAAGTTTGGTTAAGATCGGCCAAACGGTCTACGAGCAAGAGTTTTTTGGGGATTATTCCTAAATGGTACATCGGATTTTTGATTTCGACCTATGGTCTCACTCAGCATAACATACTCTATCAGCGTGCTAAGTTTGGTGAAGATCGGCCAAACGGTCTAGGAGCAAGAGTTTTTTTGTGATGATTCCTCGATGGTACATCGGATTTTTGATTTCCACCTATGTTCTCACTCAGCACGACATAATCTATCAGCACGTTAAGTTTGGTTAAGATCGGCCAAACGGTCTAGGAGCAAGAGTTTTTTGGGGATTATTCCTAAATGGTACATCGGATTTTTGATTTCGACCTATGGTCTCACTCAGCATAACATACTCTATCAGCGTCCTAAGCTTGGTGAAGATCGGCCAAACGGTCTAGTTGCAAGAGTTTTTTTGTGATGATTCCTCGATGGTACATCGGATTTTTGATTTCGACCTATGTTCTCACTCAGCACGACATACTCTATCAGCACGTTAAGTTTGGTTAAGATCGGCCAAACGGTCTAGGAGCAAGAGTTTTTTGGGGATTATTCCTAAATGGTACATCGGATTTTTGATTTCAACCTATGGTCTTACTCAGAACGACATACTCTATCAGCGTGCTAAGTTTGGTGAAGATATGCCAAACGGTTTAGGAGCAAGAGTTTTTTGGTGATTGTTCCTCGATGGTACATTGGATTTTTGATTTCGACCTATGTTCTCACTCAGCACGACATACTCTATCAGCATGCTAAGTTTGGTTAAGATCGGCCAAACGGTCTAGGAGCAACAGTTTTTTGGCGATTATTCCTAAATGGTACATCGGATTTTTGATTTCGCCCTACGTTCTCACTTAGCACGACATACTCTATCAGCATGCTAAGTTTGGTTAAGATCGGCCAAACGGTTTAGGAGCAAGAGTTTTTTGGTGATTATTCCTAAATGGTACATCGGATTTTTGATTTCTACCTATGGTCTCACTCAGCATGACATACTCTATCAGCGTGCTAAGTTTAGTGAAGATCGGCCAAACGGTCTAGGAGCAAGAGTTTTTTGGTGATGATTCCTCGATGGTACATCGGATTTTTGATTTCGACCTATGTTCTCACTCAGGACGACATTCTCTATCAGCGTCCTAAGTTTGGTTAAGATCGGCCAAACGGTCTAGGAGCAAGAGTTTTTTGGGGATTATTCCTAAATGGTACATCGGATTTTTGATTTCGACCTATGGTCTCACTCAGCATAACATACTCTATCAGGGTGCTAAGTTTGGTGAAGATCGGCCAAACGGTCTAGGAGCAAGAGTTTTTTGGTGATTGTTCCTCGATGGTACATTGGATTTTTGATTTCGACCTATGTTCTCACTCAGCACGACATACTTTATCAGCATGCTATGTTTCGTTGAGATCGGCCAAACGGTCTAGGAGCAAGAGTTTTTAGGTGATTATTCCTAAATGGTACATCGGATTTTTGATTTCGACCTATGTTCTCACTCAGCACCACATGCTCTATCAGCGTGTTAAGTTTGGTTAAGATCGGCGAAACGGTCTAGGAGCAAGAGTTTTTCGGTGATTATTCCTGGATGGTACATCGGATTTTTGATTTCGACCTACGTTCTCACTCAGCATGACATACTCTACCAGCGTGCTAAGTTTGGTGAAGATATGCCAAACGGTTTAGGAGCAAGAGTTTTTTGGTGATTGTTTTTCGATGGTACATTGGATTTTTGATTTCGACCTATGTTCTCACTCAGCACGAAATACTTTATCAGCATGCTATGTTTCGTTAAGATCGGCCAAACGGTCTAGGAGCAAGAGTTTTAAGGTGATTATTCCTAAATGGTACATCGGATTTTTGATTTCGACCTATGGTCTCACTCAGCATGGCATACTCTATCAGCGTTCTAAATTTGGTTAAGATCGGCCAAACGGTCTAGGAGCAAGAGTTTTTTGGGGATTATTCCTAAATGGTAGATCGAATTTTTTATTTCGACCTATGGTCTCACTCAGCATGACATACTCTATCAGCACGTTAAGTTTGGTTAAGATCGGCCAAACGGTCTAGGAGCAACAATTTTTTGGCGATTATTCCTCGATGGTACATCGGATTTTTGATTTCGACCTATGTTCTCACTCAGCACGACATACTCTATCAGCACGTTAAGTTTGGTTAAGATCGGCTAAACGGTCTAGGAGCAAGAGTTTTTTGGTGATTATTCCTAAATGGTACATCGGATTTTTGATTTCGACCTATGGTCTTACTCAGCACTACATTCTCTATCAGCGTCCTAAGTTTGGTTAAGATCGGCCAAACGGTCTAGGAGCAAGAGTTTTTTGGGTATTATTCCTAAATGGTACATCGGATTTTTGATTTCCACCTATGTTCTCACTCAGCACGACATAATCTATCAGCACGTTAAGTTTGGTTAAGATCGGCCAAACGGTCTAGGAGCAAGAGTTTTTTGGGGATTATTCCTAAATGGTACATCGGATTTTTGATTTCGACCTATGGTCTCACTCAGCATAACATACTCTATCAGCGTCCTAAGCTTGGTGAAGATCGGCCAAACGGTCTAGTTGCAAGAGTTTTTTTGTGATGATTCCTCGATGGTACATCGGATTTTTGATTTCGACCTATGTTCTCACTCAGCACGACATACTCTATCAGCACGTTAAGTTTGGTTAAGATCGGCCAAACGGTCTAGGAGCAAGAGTTTTTTGGGGATTATTCCTAAATGGTACATCGGATTTTTGATTTCAACCTATGGTCTTACTCAGAACGACATACTCTATCAGCGTGCTAAGTTTGGTGAAGATATGCCAAACGGTTTAGGAGCAAGAGTTTTTTGGTGATTGTTCCTCGATGGTACATTGGATTTTTGATTTCGACCTATGTTCTCACTCAGCACGACATACTCTATCAGCATGCTAAGTTTGGTTAAGATCGGCCAAACGGTCTAGGAGCAACAGTTTTTTGGCGATTATTCCTAAATGGTACATCGGATTTTTGATTTCGACCTACGTTCTCACTTAGCACGACATACTCTATCAGCATGCTAAGTTTGGTTAAGATCGGCCAAACGGTTTAGGAGCAAGAGTTTTTTGGTGATTATTCCTAAATGGTACATCGGATTTTTTATTTCTACCTATGGTCTCACTCAGCATGACATACTCTATCAGCGTGCTAAGTTTAGTGAAGATCGGCCAAACGGTCTAGGAGCAAGAGTTTTTTGGTGATGATTTTTCGATGGTACATCGGATTTTTGATTTCGACCTATGTTCTCACTCAGGACGACATACTCTATCAGCACGTTAAGTTTGGTTAAGATTGGCCAAACGGTCTAGGAGCAAGAGTTTTTTGGGGATTATTCCTAAATGGTACATCGGATTTCTGATTTCGACCTATGGTCTCACTCAGCATGGCATACTCTATCAGCGTTCTAAATTTGGTTAAGATTGGCCAAACGGTCTAGGAGCAAGAGTTTTTTGGGGATTATTCCTAAATGGTAGATCGAATTTTTTATTTCGACCTATGGTCTCACTCAGCATGACATACTCTATCAGCACGTTAAGTTTGGTTAAGATCGGCCAAACGGTCTAGGAGCAACAATTTTTTGGCGATTATTCCTCGATGGTACATCGGATTTTTGATTTCGACCTATGTTCTCACTCAGCACGACATACTCTATCAGCACGTTAAGTTTGGTTAAGATCGGCTAAACGGTCTAGGAGCAAGAGTTTTTTGGTGATTATTCCTAAATGGTACATCGGATTTTTGATTTCGACCTATGGTCTTACTCAGCACTACATTCTCTATCAGCGTCCTAAGTTTGGTTAAGATCGGCCAAACGGTCTAGGAGCAAGAGTTTTTTGGGGATTATTCCTAAATGGTACATCGGATTTTTGATTTCGACCTATGGTCTCACTCAGCATAACATACTCTATCAGCGTGCTAAGTTTGGTGAAGATCGGCCAAACGGTCTAGGAGCAAGAGTTTTTTTGTGATGATTCCTCGATGGTACATCGGATTTTTGATTTCCACCTATGTTCTCACTCAGCACGACATAATCTATCAGCACGTTAAGTTTGGTTAAGATCGGCCAAACGGTCTAGGAGCAAGAGTTTTTTGGGGATTATTCCTAAATGGTACATCGGATTTTTGATTTCGACCTATGGTCTCACTCAGCATAACATACTCTATCAGCGTCCTAAGCTTGGTGAAGATCGGCCAAACGGTCTAGTTGCAAGAGTTTTTTTGTGATGATTCCTCGATGGTACATCGGATTTTTGATTTCGACCTATGTTCTCACTCAGCACGACATACTCTATCAGCACGTTAAGTTTGGTTAAGATCGGCCAAACGGTCTAGGAGCATGAGTTTTTTGGGGATTTTTCCTAAATGGTACATCGGATTTTTGATTTCAACCTATGGTCTTACTCAGGACGACATACTCTATCAGCGTGCTAAGTTTGTTTAAGATCGGCCAAACGGTCTAGGAGCAAGAGTTTTTTGGGGATTATTCCTAAATGGTACATCGGATTTTTGATTCCGACCTACGTTCTCACTCAGCGCTACATACTCTAACAGCATGCTAAGTTTGGTTAAGATCGGCCAAACGGTCTAGGAGCAAGAGTTTTTTGGAGATTATTCCTAAATGGTACATCGGATTTTTGATTTCGACCTACGGTCTCACTCAGCATGACATATTCTATCAGCGTGCTAAGTTTGGTGAAGATATGCCAAACGGTTTAGGAGCAAGAGTTTTTTGGTGATTGTTCCTCGATGGTACATTGGATTTTTGATTTCGACCTATGTTCTCACTCAGCACGACATACTCTATCAGCATGCTAAGTTTGGTTAAGATCGGCCAAACGGTCTAGGAGCAACAGTTTTTTGGCGATTATTCCTAAATGGTACATCGGATTTTTGATTTCGACCTACGTTCTCACTTAGCACGACATACTCTATCAGCATGCTAAGTTTGGTTAAGATCGGCCAAACGGTTTAGGAGCAAGAGTTTTTTGGTGATTATTCCTAAATGGTACATCGGATTTTTTATTTCTACCTATGGTCTCACTCAGCATGACATACTCTATCAGCGTGCTAAGTTTAGTGAAGATCGGCCAAACGGTCTAGGAGCAAGAGTTTTTTGGTGATTGTTCCTCGATGGTACATCGGATTTTTGATTTCGACCTATGTTCTCACTCAGGACGACATACTCTATCAGCACGTTAAGTTTGGTTAAGATTGGCCAAACGGTCTAGGAGCAAGAGTTTTTTGGGGATTATTCCTAAATGGTACATCGGATTTCTGATTTCGACCTATGGTCTCACTCAGCATGACATACTCTATCAGCACTGAGCCACTAGTTTTATTGTTCATGTGCTTGTCTTTATACAAAAAGTGTACAAGAACCAGACTGACTCCTAGGAATACAATATAATACAATACAATACAATATGTCTTACATACAAGAAAAGGAAATTGTTATACTTTACAATTTCCTTTTCTTGTATGTAAGACATATTGTATTGTATTGTATTATATTGTATTCCTAGGAGTCAGTCTGGTTCTTGTACACTTTTTGTATAAAGACAAGCACATGAACAATAAAACTAGTGGCTCAGTGGTAGAGCGTTCACCTCTGGTGCTTGGGGTCTCGGGTTCAATCCCAGCTTCCTCCAAGTGAACTTTGTGGTGGACAAATACCGTGTGCGTGGGTTTTCTCGTTGTTCTCCCGTTTCCTCCCACTTTCTTCATTCCACCATTTCATTCATTACTCATCATCACCGTCTCCTTTAGCCTAACCGGCATATCCGTGGGACGTAAAACTCAAAGATTTCATTTTTTTTTTCGCAGGGTGAAGACCTCAACCTTTCTCCAGTGGTGCGATGACCAGTGGTGCGATGACTACTTAATTTAATTAATTGAACGCAATATTCTTTTTCCAAATGAACACAGAAACAAATATAATTTAGAATATAATAACAAGAAAAATTCAACTTTTATTAACAATGTTATTAAATAACCAAAAATAGGGCTGTGTATATGCACCAATGCGTTATATTGACGCATATACACTATCGATAACAACCAACAAATTAATTATATAAAAACATATTAATAATAATTATAACAAATAGTTGAAACTGTAGTAAACTTATCCTTCTCTGCGAATGATTTCTCTTACAATCTAATTCTCTCCTTTTAAACTTTTTTTTTTGTACCAAAGTCCAAGTTGACTAGCAAAATAGCAAATAATCTTTAGAAGAAGATTTCAATTACTGATTAGAATTCTCAAAAATGAATTTAATTAACATTATCCAATTTTAGTTCAATATATAGTTTCAATTCTATACTCAAACAAGTAATCTAGCTTCAAATTCAATAAGTTAGTTCAAATTCTTTAAGTCCAATCAAAAGTTACTTAATGAATGCTTTATCAATTTTTTTTCTCAATATCCAGAAATAATTGAATCTTAATATACTTCTCTATATGCACCATTCGGATACGTCAATGTGAGAGTAGTCGTTATTAATTAATCGAAGGATATAATTACGAGACTTAAATGCTATAGAAAGGGAAAAAAAAGAAAACTTTCTATAAAATAAAAATTTTCCTTTAAAGAGGAATACTGGTTTTTAAGAATGACTATTCAAACCAAAAAAAAATATTCCAAAACGATTCAGTTAAAAAAAATGATGATATGAAAATGTGGGAGGACAAAATATTCAACGGAAGTAAGTAATTCAAATTCCAGACGGATAAGAATATCGAATATAAATTGGATGTTCGCCAAAGCAAAGCGGAGTGAAAAAAACTAGTTCTACTTAACACAACCGTTACATACAAGAATTTAACGCCACACATTAACTACCAAACAATATATTTATTCACTCACCTCGCAGAATGAATTCTTTCCGTATTTTTAATTACCTCTTATATTAACTCCTTTGGCAGCTTCTATAGACCTTTCACTGATTTTCTCCTCATACATGCTCTCAGAACAAATTTGATTTGAATGCCGTCAACTAGAACATTTGACAAAGAATTTCTAAACACCGAAGAGTAATTGTAGCCTAGTTTCAAGTCTGAATTGATAAAAGACAATTGAAACTTTCGAAAGGAAATGGCTACTTCAACTTCCATTTATCTTTATTGGAGACACTTCCGATTATTTTCTTTATTAATTGCACGCTACAAGCTGCCTGGACTACCCAGACACTCTGGTTCTCGATCCCTTAGTTATGACCCCTCATTTTTAGTACCAAGATATTCTTAATTTAGGGTTGAGATGCATATACACGGTCTACATTCACAAGACACGTTATGCCTATTTGATGTACCACAAATAATCATCTACCTAACCATATACAAATATTTATCATTTTCCTATGCAACTTATGTAATTTTACAATAAAGGGTTTTATGACAAAAATTGGTAAAGAGAACGTAATTATTGACTTCCAAACTCTGCTATGCACAAGTGTTGAAAGACTTACAGAAGGTCTTTGTCCGTCCATCCGTCTGTCTGTCTGTCTGTCGACAGGTATTAAAGCAAAGACGGTAAGAGACATACAGATGTGGCTTTCTTAAACCAATTCAGGGTCCAAATAATAGATTCTATCTCCTATGTTAACCCTTTATTCAAACTGGAAGTGGGCCAAATTAGTCATTTCTGGTTTTAGCCTTTATTTTCACCAACCCCCTTCTCTCTGCCTATGGAAATTAACTTGGACTTAAATGGAACATCATTGTTGATTTCAGCGATAAATCCAGCGACATAGAAAAGGTAGCCATATATAGCGACACATTGTTTTCAACAACCGTTTCGGGGAGTCACGAGAACATACCAAAAAGCATCATTCTACCAAGACCAGAAGTCGTCCAATTTTATTATTACTTCCGAACCCGACACTGATTTTCGTAGTGCAAAAATGGTAAGAGATATCTAACTGCAATTGATTCAGCTTCCCATGAGTAGGTTCTATTTCTTCCGTAACGAGTTATTCAATCCGGAAGTGGCTCAAATTAACGATCATGTTAGGATTAAACCTTTATCGCTATATAAAGAAAACAGTAAAAAATAGCGAATCATGAATTTCTGATAGGAATTCAGCGTGTGAGGAACATTCTCTATGTTTGATTTTATTAAGCAATCCAGCCAGTAGTTATAGTTGTACTACTGAGTATTGAATTCGCATACTTTGAAAGTCCACCGTAGTTTCACACTGTGAAGGGAAATTCACTTCATATTGGCAACAAATAACAAATTTTAGCGCCACTAAAGTTAGTTTCTTAATTACTCAAAAACTACACATGAGAATTCACCCTCAACGTTATTTTGTTCAGCTCGATGTGATATATCAACTGACACATATCTTCAATTTGAACAATATTTAATTAAATAGAAAATAATGTTTAAGAGTAAATTATTATTTTAGGTTATATCTCAGTACCCACACGATGTATTGTCATCTTGGTAGTGGCATAATGAAAAGCTTAATAATGTGTATTTAAATATAAGTTTCATCTCTATAAGTGGCATAGTTCTTGCATAGGCAAGGCTCTTTAGGATTACACATAATCATTTTTTTTTTTTTTTTTTTTTGTAATTCTGAAATCTACGCATGAGGATTTAGACGTAATTTTGTTCCGCTCAGTGAGATTTATTGATTTCTAAATGTGTGATCTTTGGATATATTTCTTTCGTTGAATGCTAAGAACATTGTAGAATTACGCTACTTAAGACTAACTAGAATTACGAAGTAAATTAAATTTATCGTTTTGTGGTTTCGTTTGTGACTTGTTTTTCTTTAGAAGGTAAAAAGATGTTCGCATATTAGAAATTTGATATCAAAATCTATTGCGCAACGATCAACTGGCTTTTATTGTTATTTACAATGCTACTTTCATTTCTTAAATTAATTTACTGTGCGGGTAGCCTATATCATCTTAACAGATTTCAATAAGTAACACACACACACAATAGGTGCTATTCTAGCTGACACATGACACTCCAAACGTACTAAATTTTTGTCAGAATGAGCTCCAAATCTCTGCTATAAATGCAAAATGAAATTAGTTAATATAGTTAGTAACTTTGCTCAGTTATATTGGGAAAGTTGGAAGGAACATTCTTTTCCTATTGACGTTCGCACATGCGTGAATGAAGGAAGCTTTTCTGTCTGGTGACCCTACAATTACGTAAAATCAAAAGCTGAAACGAACACAGGCAGTCAAAGTCACTTCGCTCGTCCAAATATCTGTTAGCCGCGTTGCTTTATTTACAAGATAGTTTCAATTGAAGTGCCGCTATTCACGGTGGTCCAGCGTTGGCTGTAATCAACATATTACATTCAAATTTGGTAAATATGCTAATGAGAGCATGCGGAAGCGAATTACACTGGAAAAATGTTAGTTCCATTTTCCGCCACCAAGAGAAATAGTGGCGCTATACAGGCCGCAAAACTCGTGAACTGATGCTTCACATACACGATTACGTGAGAAACAGCATGGCTAGTGATAACAGAGGCCTTGCACTGTTAGTAAAATTGGTCTCTCAGAAAGGAAGCAATTACAGTGCAACATTGAGGGTATATCGGCGTCTGAAATTAAAGAGAAGAGGACCGCTATCAAGAAATGGCTTAAAGAAGATTATACTGAAATTAGAGACAACGGCTGGAGTTGCCTGTGGCTCTAGGAAGAGGAAGACGACCCATTCCAACGGAGGTTGTTGAGAGTTTGCTGTGGCTGTTGTGCACCACACAGCACGTGCTCCATATTTCAGTACCTGTGCTCGAACGGTGTCAGGGGAATTGGGAATTCCATGGTCAACAGTGAGGAAAGTTCTTAGGGTCATTTTACACTGGTATCATTACAGGATTCACACAGTACAGTAACTGAAATCCCAACATTCGCCGCAAAGCTTTAAGTTTGCCCTTCGGTTTTTGGCACAGATGAAAGCGGATTGCATGTGGCCGTGGAGTATCCTGTGGTCTAAAAAGGTGCATTTTACACTAGAAGGGGCAGTGCAAAAGTGTCGGGTATGGGTTCGGGTAATCCGCATATTGTGCAGTAACAGCCATTACACTAAGCACACATGACAGAGTGGCGTGGATTCACAGGAACTTTCGTTATTGTCCCGTTTTTCTTTCAGGAAATGACGCCCCAAAGAGTTATTACTTGTACCGTGACATCGACATTTTATAGGACATTTTCGTGCGACATGTGATTCCTGCGTTACAGGCACGAAACATTTTGGGAACGACTGTTTTCATGCAAGTCGGGCAACACCGCACATTGATCGTCACGTGAAAGATCTGATTCGTAAAACCTTCACTGCTGATCGCATCATCTCCCGACCTTTTCCAGATGCGTGGGCAGCAAGATCTCCCGATCTAAACCCGAGTGCCTTCTGGCTGTGGGGATATCTGAAAGATTGGTCTACCAGGGAAGTGTCCAATAGCTGACGGATCTCAAGAACAACATAAGGCGACATGTCCGCCGGAACTGCTGCGAGCAACTGTTACGCATATCATTTTGCGGATGGAACATATCGTCGATGTGTCTGGTGGCCATATGGAGCATGTTATGTAAGCTGGTCACTGCAACCGCAAATGGTAATAAAGTTATTCGTATTGCACCTTTTGTTACCATTAAATGGAAATAAAAAAAATCACCTTGTGTTACGGTACGTTCACATTGTTCCTAAAGTGTCCCCTTTGCTCCATTCATTACCATAATCTGCCCTTCACCTTGTTTGCATTACATTTATCTAACATGTTTAATTTAACCTTTTCGACCTATATAATCATCTTATCCATACATTTAGGACCATTTGAACGTGCGTATTATCTGTACAGCGCCATATTTCCCCTGGTGGTGGAAAGTGGAACTAGTACTTTTTCTATCGTAACTCGCTTCCGCGTGGTCTCATTAGCATATTTACCAAATTTCAATGTAATACGTTTATTACAGTCTGCGCTGGACCGCCGTGAATAGCGGCACTTTAATTTTAGCCTAGTGATGAGCAAATGCAAGACCAAGACCAAGACCGGGGTGGTCTTGGTCTTGGTCTTGATCTTGCACACCCAGTCTTGGTCTTGGTCTTGCACTGGAATCCTTGGTCTTGGTCTTGATCTTGGTCTTGCACACCCAGTCTTGGTCTTGGTCTTGGTCTTGCATGCAAGAGTCTTGCAAGTCTTGCATTTAAGAAATCTCAAGCCTTTCATAGGTTAATTTTACTATAGATATAAGGGATAATAAACTCTACAATGCGCCAATAGTAACAGAAATAGAATGTATGTTTTTAAATGTAATATAGTTTAACTTCGTGTAGCTATGATGATAGTGTACAACATAGGTGATGACCTTTATTTTTTTAAATGGGTGCCCAGGCTTCACTACTAATAAGATATGGCTAAATCACAACGTTTCGTAATCTGTTTAAATTTTTCAACAGATCCAATACTACTGGTTCCCAAACTGGGATGGCTACCCGTGAGACGCATGAAAGAAAATCAAGACAGCACACATTATTGAAATACCATGAATTGCAAAATTAGTTTTACACTCCAAAGGCGTCAGAGTTTTCTTTTCAACAACGATTAGTTAATCCTTGTATTAAACAAACTTCCAAATTGAATATTGAGATTTTGTTTTACTGATTCCAATATGTACTCTGTGGGGCATAAACATGGACATTACGGAAAAGCGATTAAAAAAATTTCAGTCTTTTGAAATGTGGACATGTAGAAAAAAGGAGAGAATTAGCTGTGTTGAAAGTAAAACAAATGAGAAGGTGTTAGAAATATTAGCAGTAGGGGAAAAAAGAAGAATTCTAGATACTGTTAAGAGGATGAAGAGGAACTGGTTAGAATATGGCTAAGGAGGAACTATATTATGAGGGACGTGCTAGAGGGTATTGTGGAAGGAAAGAGAGGGAGGGAGCGAAGGAGACTGTAGTTGAAGGAAGGTATTAAAACAGAAAATTGCTACGTCAAGACGAACAGACTAGCTGAGGACCACCGAACGTCGAACCTTCTCAGTTGCAGTAAGTAACTTGCCAATAATGGCAGAATAGCTAAGAAGATGATGATGATGTGTTTAGCAATATTGACCAAAAAAGAGAGAGAAAATTAAAATAATAATTATTATAATCAAACTTCTTAATATTTTAGAATAATTTGAGTGAAAACTGAAAATGACTCGACTCTCTATGTCTTGTATAAACTCAATTTATATGAATACTTTCGACCTGTATTAGAAATACAAAATAATGGCATCAAACTCCAAGTTATTTGAAGTCTTACTTGTGAATATGGATCACTAGCATCAATTACCCACTTCGTTGGGTTAATTACCCACTTCGTTGGGAATAATAATAATATATTTCGTTAGTCAGTCACTTTTTACTATTAGTAAAGCACTTTTTGAATCGATCATTTTCGATTATTTTTATATTTCTCTCCCCCCTCTCCCCAAGTTGCGGGGCTACATTGGGATTTAAACGACATCGGTCACTGTTCGTCTGAGAGACCCCGAAAACTATGGATTCGGCACTAATATCGGTCATTTTCAATAAACTTATATATATATATATATATATATATATATATATGTGTGTGTGTGTGTGTGTGTGTGTGTGTGTGTGTGTGTAAATTTAGCACCGCAATTTGGGGGAGGAAGGAGATATATAAAAATTATATTAATGACTATTATCAAGGTCGATCTCATGGTTTTCGAGGTCATTGGGATGAACAATGACACCCCAATGACCTCGAAAACCATGAGATCGACCTTGATAATAGTCATTAATATAATTTTTATATATCTCCTTCCTCCCCCAAATTGCGGTGCTAAATTTACATTTAAATGGGATAGGAAATATCATTGTTCACCTTAGCGACGCCGAAAACTATGGATTCGACACTAATATTTGATCATTTTTGATCATTATTATGTATCTCCCTCTCCCCCGAGTTACGAGGCTGAATTTGGTCGTAAGCGGTATCTAAACGTCAATATTCAACTCAGCGACATCGAAAACTATGGATTCGGCACTAATATTCGTCATTTACAATCATTTTTATATCTATTCCCTTCCCTCCGCCAAGTTACGGGTCTGAATTTGAATTTAAACAGCTTCGGAAGTGTCAGTGTTTAGCTCAGCGACCCCCAAACCTATAGATTCCATTTTAATATCGATCATTTTCGATCATTTTTAAATATCTTTCCCCTCCCCTAAACTGCACCGTCAAAGTGATGTGACAGAAACCATCTCAGGTCCGATCCTCATCTATGCTGAAAATGAGATCGAGTTCGGTCGGGTGGTTCAAGAGTTATTAAATTTTATTTATTTTTATACATTTTCCATCCCCTTCCCCTCCACTAAGTTCTACCGTCAAAGTGATTTGATTAAAATCACCACAATTCCGAACCTCATCTATGTTGAAAATTTGATTGAGATCGATCGTCTGAATCAAGAGTGATGAAGTCACAGTGACAGTCACTTATATTTTTAGTTTTTTACATATACCTCCCTCCTGCCCCTCCCCTAGGTTGTACCATCAAAGTAAAATTATAAAAATCGCTCCAGGCCTGAACTTTATTTATGTTGAACATTTGATAAAGATCGGTTGGGTGTTTCAAAAGTTATATATACATTCCCACCTCCTCCTCCCTTCGTTGCTCCATCAAAGTGAAGTGACATATAATATTCCGGGCTTGAACCTCATCTATGTTTAAAAAAAATCGAGGTTGGTCGTTTGGTTCAAGAGTTAAGTTTTATTTATTATTTTATATCACCCCCTTCTCCCCTTCCCTGTTTTACCGTGAAACTGAAATGATGAAAATACTCCCAGGCCCAAACCTAATCCATGTTGAAAATTTGATCAAGATCGGTTGGGTGGTTCAATAGATTAGTATTCACAAAAATATTAATAAACAATTATTCAACGTACAAGTATCCGTCCATGAAATCAAAGTTAAGTTTTCGTCAATGTCATGACAATGTTATTTCGACATTAATTTTAAGGGCACACATTAAAAATTTCCAACCGATATTTGAGTCTCGGAGCCAAGGCCATACCCATGTAGTCGACACCTATGGTGTACGGTATTACCGATGTTCAATACTACATTTCTCTTTAGTTTTGGAAGAAAAACACCACTAATATGCTTTGAAATGAAATGAAAAATGAAATGAAATCTTTGAGTTTTACGTCCCACGGTTATGCCGGTTAGGCTAAAGGAGACGGTGATTATGAGAAATGAATGAAATGGTGGAATGAAGAAAGTGGGAGGAAACGGGAGAACCCCGAGAAAACCCACGCACACGGTGAAATGAAATGAAGTATCTAGTTTAACGACCCACGATTATGCATCAAGGCTAAGGAAGATGGTAATGATGAGAAATGACTGAAATGGTGGAATGAAGGAAGTAGGAGGAAACAGAAAAACACCGAGAAAATCCACGCATACTTTGTCCACCAAAAAAGCTCACATTGCGCAAGATGACACCTATGTTGTTTGAAAACGAGCAATATCTACAGAAAACGCGAACAACCAATTCATAAAACGACATACTGTAGCTATATGCTACAGGGGCAAATCAACTCATACGGGTTGCATAAACTACCGAAAACACATTCACTCCAGCAGCATTTTTACTGAAGCCAAGAAATCCATCTTCTTTTTTACATTCTATATAAAAAAATTCAAGTAGTGTCGGTACTTGTGCAAGACTCTTGGTCTTGGTCTTGGTCTTGCAGGTATGGTCTTGGTCTTGGTCTCGGTCTTGCACCCCTTGGTCTTGGTCTTGGTCTTGCATCGGGATTCCTGGTCTTGGTCTTGGTCTTGGTCTTGGTCTTGCATGCAAGACTCTTGCAAAAACTGCAAGATCAAGACTCTTGCGCTCATCACTATTTTAGCCACCCTGCACATTGTGTTAGACAAACACTACAGGGGGATAAATGCACACAGCTCTTCTTATTCGTTATAAATTGGGAATTGATCATTTAATTTGTAATTGTGTTAACGAGATTTGTTGCATAAAAAGACACTAATAAATACATATAAATTTCACGATTTTACCTGTTCTAGTTTCAGTCCTAATATTCAACAAACTGTCACTCCGAAGAACTTTTCTGCGAGATGAGTAATAAATTTTCAGTGAGCTTTATTTTTGATCTTATTAATAATAATTGCAACAATATATTTGCACATATAAATAATAAATGGTGAATTATCTTCTATGTTATTATTAATAATTACAAATATCAAATGATCTCCATCAAATGTGAGTTCACTTAGAAGCTGCTCTGTAAATTTACAACGTTCTCCACCACCTAGTGAGCTAGTTAGGATTTACATTGCCATTGACTGAGTAGAATATTTCAACATTGTCATCACGAGTAACAGACTTCGATGAAAATTAATGAAATCTTCGTTGATCGTTAATAGTCAAGACCTTTTAGACTTTCAAATTATGTTACGCATAAATGTCGGAGCTTTATAGAACGGCTTTGTCCATCTGTCCGTCTGTTAACGGGTATCAGAGCAAAAACGGTAAGATATATCAAGATTAGGTATTATGCAATCGATTTACTGTTCGAAGAATAGGTTCCAGCTGTTCCTTTAATTCTCTATTCAGGCCGGAAGTGGTTCATATTAATGGTTTCAGGTTCAACGTTTATCGCCATAGAATGAAAATGTACCATATACCGAGAAGATTTTTTTTGTTGAAAAATTCAGCTTCCCAAGACGACAAGTCAGACAAGGAACGGACATGAACGTGTCATCCAGACATCCAAATCAAACCTTGTCCATTCGATAAACATAGCAAAGATATGTGGAATCCACAAACAATTAGGTGCCATGGATAACGGAGTAAGTCCCTAAAGCCCATTAACCCTGTTAGTATAAAGAAAATAATAGATTAGCAGTAAAATAGCTATTGCATCAACACTGTTCATTGGAAAGTCATGGTTTATAGTTCATTCTCTTAACACAAATCAAGCTTTCCAGAGGTGCTCTGTATTGGGGCCCATAACATACTTGAACAAGGAATAATGGGAGAATGTCGGAAAAATTCCCTCCAGAAATCCCTCCCTTCTGTTCTCTATTCTGTTCTTAACTGTGTCATAATATACCGTTTCCTTTTTTAAAGATATACCTACTATCCGTGTGCCTCATATTATTTTTCAAGGTATATTTTAATTGTGTAGTCCTACAGTGTGCGACTTACTAGGGAGGTTGAAGGGGAAATCCCCCTGTGAAGAATTGGATGTCTCCGATAAGTTTTGAACTTCCCCATATTAAATTTCTTGGATGTGCACTTGAACCCCCTTAAAAAAAGCTTTAATTCGCACACTGACTACGGCTCCGGTGTCGCTTCAGAGATCGTGCAACTTTGCAATAGACTGAAAAAGTGATGTCGTCATTTCCTCTTCCATGGTGATCGCCATGTTTCTTTATTCATTTATTAACAAATGCACGGAGCAGTAGGAATACTGTGAATTATAAAATTTTGAAGACAAACTAAAGTTGACAGGAGAGGGTACAGATTAACGATATGGAGCCACTATTTAGAAAATTTACGAGGCAAATCTAGTAAATCACAAAGTAACATCTAACACAGGAGGGTCCCACAAGTTGTCGCTAAAATTTGATTGCCACATAGCATATCTGATAGAGCATCATGAGAAATGAAAATGAGCAAAATTTAAGGTGCTATGTACCAGAAGGATAAGAGTGACGGGCCTTCAAAATTTGAATATCCAAAAAATTATATCATGGAATTATGCACGTTTAAATTAGGGATGGCCAGAACCGGTTCCTGGTGGAACCGGTTTCCGGGTCTGAACGGATCCGGTTCTAGAAGATCCGGTTCCGGAACCGGTTGTTCGGATCCAGTTGTGGAACCGGTTCTTCGGATTCAGTTCTGGAATCGGTTCTGAAAACCGGATCTCCAAGAGCCGGTTCCTCGCGGAACCGGTTCCGCCAGAACCGGATCTTTGTGGCCATCCTTAGTTTAAAGTAAGTATCTTGAAAACCTTTAAAGCAATCAAAACAAAAGTTGCACAAGATGATGAGTACACAATGACCTATTGAAAACCGCAAACAGTGTTGCCATAGGTAAAGCAGTGCTGCCAACTCACCATAAAAACATTTTGTTTGAAATAGCACTATATACAAGTGTGCACAGATTTGAAATGCACTATTATCACTAAACATAACCGTGAAGCAGTGGCGTAGGGAAGGGGGGGCCCAGAGGGGCCGCCCCCCCAAAGAGGTCCGACAATGTACTTTGGTACTTTGATGTTTGTAATTTTTTATATATTTTTATGTTTATATATTTTTTTGTTTGTAATTTTTCTATGTGTACCTATAACAGCACTTGGGCCCCCCCAAACACACATCCTGGCTACGCTACTGCCGTGAAGTGTAGTGGTACAGTGTTGCACACTATTGGAGCTGCATGTGCTGAAAATGTACAATAGAGAAATCTGATATGTGGCAACAGAGCTTCTGCGTGTATTGTGCACAGAGACACGAAGTAAAAAGTATTTTGTTGCCCAGGGTCCATAGTATAATTTTTGGTGGCAGTTGAGATATTTTGTCCGAATTCAGTGGGGACAGCTCAAAATTGTAGGAAAAAGCTCAAAATTGTAGGAAAAAAAATCATAGATTTGGGAGAAAAGCCCCCAAACCTCCCGTTGTCGATTTGGTTTGTAAAACGTTGTTACTAGAAATGTAACTACAACCTTCTCAATCCAAAATCGGTTTGTTTCAGGTCGAAATATGAAATAGTATTGTTATTATAATTTTTTTCTGACACCTTGCAAATTGGAAAAAATTGTGTGAAATTTACGTCATTGTATTGTCTCGCAAATAATAATATTAATAATTATTATGACGTTGATAAATGAGGTCAAGTTATGAAATTATCCTTATATTCTTAACCAACTGATTCCTGCTATTATTTAAGGTAGCATTTAAGATACTTCGTCCGAATTCAGTGCGGCCGGGGGGGGGGGGGACAAAAGCCCAAAATTGTAGAGAAAATCGTAAATTTGGGGGCAAAACCCTCAAACCCACCCATTTTCGATTTGGTTTGTAGAGAATTGTCACTAGAAATGTAATTACAACATTTACAATGCAAAATCAGTTTGTTTTAGGTCGAAATATGAAATAGAATTGTTACCATAAACTGTTATTGTTACTGCTCTGTTGCACCCGCGCTAAAAAAAAGAATGGCGCAGAACTCATTGTTTACTCTATAGGAGAAAGGAACAGCCCCCTCCCCCCGCCCAAGACGTTGGATGACCGAATTCTATCATAGGTTTCCCTTCTGCTGCCTGCCATAGATGGCCATTTTCCACTGGGCTCACTCGCGCTCGCGCTCACCAGTCTCTACTGGGCTCGCGCTCATCTCTTTTGACTGGGCTCGCACTCACTCGCGCTCGTACTCAACTGTCTCAACTGGGCTCACGCTCACTAGCGCTCGCGATCACTTCTCTCAACTGAGCTTGCACTCACTCGGGCTCGCGCTGACTAGCGCTCGCGATCACTTCTCTTAACTGAGCTCGAGCTCGCGATCTTTTCTTTCAACTGAGCTCGCACTCACTGGAGCTCACGTTTCCTTCTCTCGACTAGGCTTGAGCTCGGGATCATTTCTCTCAATTGGGCTCGCGCTCTCGCACTCGGGCTCACTTTTCTCAGTTGGGTTCGCACCGACTTATTTCATTGGGGCTAGGGCTTACTCGGGCTTGGGCTCAATTATTGAGTCCAAGTCCGGTTGAGCTCGAGTTCCGAGCTCGCGAGCATCGGGTTCGGGAGTTTGGACATCTACGAAATGGGGTGTCAGACATAAGCTCAGTGGAAAAAACCTCACCGGACATAAGCTCTCTGGCAGTTTTATATTACAGGGCGGACAAAAGCTTACCGCTAGCAAACATGAACTCCCTTCACGGACTGTTAATAAAATTCACCGAATATTGAAATCTAGGCTTTGGCTACTTCCTAAACGGAAAATGGAACTACTATCTTAGATCACTTATCAGATATATATAAAGAAAAATAAGGATGTTGCGGATTTGCGTTGTATTAAAACAGGGCAGACTTCGAGGAACTTCTAATAATATGCCCTGGATATTAAAATCTATCCTTTGACTGTAATTGTAAATAGACCTAATAACTTAGTAGAAAGTAGAGCTATTAATGTCGTATAGCAATTACCAGATACCAGAAAAAATAGGGATGTTGCAAGTTTAATGTGTTAAGCATGGGCAACGTAGGCCTAATTTAGGCCCTGGAAATTTTGTGACCAAATTTTTCTTATAGGCCGGACAATTCATTGCTGCATTAAAATAATTTCATGATTAGGCATGAATACTTACATAACAGAATTTGCTTGCTTGCTAACAGGATTGGGAATTCTGATTTTTTTTTTAACGAATTTATTGTACTTAGATATTTTTAGGCCTTGCTTCTTAGTGCTGCCGTCGTGCTTACAGACCAACACTCAAAGAAATCTCTTTCTTATTTACTAACACTAAGCTTTTTTTGGCTCATAAGTTGTTGTTTTGTTCTTAGTAAATAAGAAAGAGATTCATTTGATAAGTATTGGTCTGCAAGTATGATGACAGTCTTAAGACTTGAAGTCTGCAACATTATTAATATTTTATTCTGATATCTCCTATATGACATTAGTCATATAGCCTATTTTCTATTGAGGAACTAGGCCTACTAGTAACCAAAGAACATTTAAATATCCGGAGCATTTTGAAATTTTGTTAAAACACTTGCTTACCCAAAATGAATTTAACCAGTCCAACAAGACATGTTGTTTATGCAGCTGAAATTTGAAATAGGCCTACTGCTGACTGATTAATTGATTGGTTGATTATCGTTTAGCGTTTTCTTTCATCAGCGAGGCTATATGAGACGTGGACGTGGTACACAGTTTTGACGTGGAATCCGAACCACTGTAATTCAAAGCTCCCTCACCGGGAATCGATCACCAAAGGCACGCTTACTAATAGCCACTAGACCAGTGAGGAAGGCTTGTAATAATGTTGTTCATTTTTTATTAGGGATAAATTACAGGTGATTTTATTTATTAACGTTTAATCAACGTAACGAAGAATTGATTTTAGTTTAGCGTCCCTTTAAGCAGCGAGACTATATGAGACGTAAACCTACTGATTAACGTGGAATCCGAACCACATGAGCTCCCGCCGGGAATTGAACTCGGGTCTCCCACGCCAAAGGCGCGTACGCTAACCGCTTAGCCACGAAGGAGCTCCGTAGCGAAGATGTCCAAATTACAGTGAATGTGATAGTGCAAGTATTGAACCATTATGTGGTCGACAATCCACTTACACCTTTCTTGTCAGCTTCGCTCTGAACCCTGTCACCAAATTAGCCTAAGGCATTCAAAGTGAAAGTGTAGTTCTCTGAAGAATGTTAACCCTCCTTCGTCCCATCCCCATTGTTAAGAAACCAACTACTCAACCCCGAGTCGGAGAAGCGGAAATCGACCTACAACGGAGCCTGAAGAAACAGCCCGACTTGCATGAAAAATGATAAAACCACAGGCAAGTTGATCGTGTATGGCCTCGTTCATTCATGTTGAAAGTTTTCAAAATCTTCTGAAAACATGCTTGATGTTTTTGCCGTTCTGCATGCATGTTTACCGTGTATGGGCTCGTTCATGCAAGGTGGCTGTTTTATATTTAGGTCCGCCAATCACGACAGCGGAAGAAATCACGTGACTCTCTCCTCTGTCGCATGCCAAGGTCGTTCAAGATGAATTTTCTGCGTTGACAAGGTAGTTGAAGATGGATGATCTGCGTTATATAACAGGGGATTCTGTGCGTGAATTTATTCAGGTATACAAAGAACTACCATGTTTGTGGAAAGTAAAATAAAAAAAAAGACTATTGTGTAGGGAAGGACGTAAAGAATTCTGCATATGAAAAACTGTTAGAAAAGCTGACAGAGTTTCAACCAGACGCCACAATTGATGACAAAACACCAAAAAATGTGTTACAGCTAGAGATTTTGAGGGCTGAAAAAACGGAAAATTTTTGTTTCCGTCCGAAAATCTAAACACACTGTTTTTTAAGCTTTTTTTCTTCATAAATATTATAGTACCAGGTAGTTTTTATTATACTTAACCAAAAACTACTGCCCCGAACCAAACGTTATACCTTTGTGCAAAACTATTTCAATCCAAGTCCTTGTACACAGAACCTATCTACATAAGACTGATTTTTTTAAAATTTCATTTAATTTCTTTGACTAAAAAACACTATAGTTATTTTATTAACAGCTATATATCACTTCTTGTTTTACACCAAGTGGAAAAAAGCGAATAAAATTCAAACTGAAAAACTGAATTAAAACGTTTTTCCACCATATTTTCCATCTGATAAAAAATGTGTTTTTTAAAACACTCAGTTTAGTGCGATAGTTTTGTAGCAGTATTTATAGTACCTTGTTGAAAAGTTTGTCTTCAAACTGTCAAATATAAAACAGGGGCGGATCCATGACGGACTTCTGGGGGTCGGTGGGTTATAATACTGCTACTTAGAGCTACCTTTAAGAGCTCCAAACTCTGGGATGGTTTTATTTATATATAAAATAAGAAATCATCATCTTCTGGGGGGGCTATCGCCCCTTCTGGATCTGCCTCTGATATAAAATCACAGTAAATTGTGTAATCTGCTGTTACAAATAAGTATATATATATATATAGCCTATATATATATATATTTCGAAGTCCATTTGTTTGTTATGAGTTTATATTGACACAAATCTAAAGAAAAAATACACAAAATATTATAAATGGTGTGGAATAATATAGTTCCATTATCTAAACAATTTCCATCCAATTTGGACATGTTGGCGTGGGATACCGGGGTTCGATTCCCAGCGGGAACTAATGTGGTTCGGATTCCACGTTAATTAGTAGGTCCACGCCTCATATAGCCTCGCTGTTGAACGGGACGTTAAACTCAAAATCAACTCAACCAATTTGGAAATGATCCGCACAGGAGTACTAGATCAATCGATTGTAGCAGATGTGGTAGCAACCTGTGCATTTGGTCATTCCTTAAACAGAAGAGATACCATATTATTTTTCAATCGGTAAATATTTAACGTAAATTATTAATTGTATGTAAACTTTGTTATATTTAAATGACTGGAGCGATATAATTTTAGATGATGTTTTAAAAGCTGGTCGTTTAGGGGTCCAGGAAATCATTTGGGGGGAATTGGCCCCGACGCCCTCCTCCCCATGGCTACACCCCTGTGGTATTACGATTAACTTTAATTTTTATCGGATCAGGAAGAAACACGTGTAGCAAAAGCAACCTAGATGAACACAGCAGTGATGAAGAGCCTGATGAGTCATCTCCACAGGTAATTAAAATAAAATATTATTGCAACTAATTTTATTTTCACACTTATTCCTGTGTACTGACATGTAGAATTAAGAGACCTCGATGGTCACTACTAGTTGGTAGCAATCATATTGTCTTAACATTCGACTCTTCACGGTCTCCGTCCTCCACATTTCTCAAACAACTTCAAGTAAGTTGGACAGCATGTTGGTGCGTATGTGGGCAAAAAATTCTTCCAACATACATGATGAGACAAATCTTTCATGCATGTTGGTCATGCAAGTGTGTAAATGTATGGGCCGCTATTGTATTGCCAAACCTCGAGACACGTTCATTGTCGTGCTCTGTAGATAATAGCAATGTATCCGAAACCATGCTTCAAAATCATACCTGTAAATTGTCAGTCTTTTATCAAACTAATTTTGGCTTACGGGCCAAAGCCCTATCAAATAATTATGATGTAATCTCAATCATCGAAAGTTTTTTTTTTTAACAGACTGTCATATTGATGGGTAATTCTTTGATAAAAGATATTTAGTTTTTCGTCAAGACAGAAATCTTGAACTATCAAATAATTACAAAGGAAGATTGTAATAATAACAGTATCAAAATTACAATGTATCCTATATAAATTCTTGTGATCTAAATTTTGAATATGTAATTGTCAAGATCTCCTGTCACTCACTAAAGATGTTTATTTGTACAGTATACATTCCTCCGAATACAACTGTAACGACATATGAATTGTTTTATGAATTATTGGGAGTAATGTTCCAATAGGAAGCAACGTTCTTTGCATAGGGGACTTTAATATAAATCAAATAACATGTTATAATTTTGGCCTACTTTCAACAAATAAATATAAAAAATTAAATAACTTCATGTCCCTGTATGACTAAATGTCCCATAATTACATTCAAAATAGTAATGGTCGAATCTTAGACTTAGTACTCTTAAATCTTAACGACGTTTCTGTAATAAAAGTGTGTTCTCTTGTTACTAATGAATTCATCTCCCAGCTTTACTTATCTCTTTCCCATTTAAACACCTCCAGAAACATAAGAAATAAGTTAAGGAATCGGATTTTAATTTCAGAAAAGCAGATTTCGAAAAGATGTGCATAGAACTCAACATATTTTCTGTATGTGTTCCAATCAAAAGACATATCAGCGGAAGTTATCCATATGTTGGTTTACTTATAGGCCTAATTAGGAAAATAAAATTCAAGACGTACCACCCTAACAAGTGGAAAAAGGGATCAATAAATGCACTTTATCATCGCGATCAATTTGAAATACTGTACTGCCTAAAGAAATAAAATCTGACAAAATTAACCTACAATACTTTTATTGTAAACTCAGAATGCTCTATCGAAAAAGACCCAAACCAGATCTGTTGTTTTCTTAAAAGCAAAACACATTTGTCATCAAGCACCCTTACGTACAATAGCCATTATATCCAACGTGCCAATGAAATAGCACAGGCATTTGCACATTATTTTCATACAGTTTACAACAATGTACCCGCCACATAAAACGTTGACTCAGCTTTCTAATCGGACCGAATGTAATATATTAAATAATTTTGAATGAAATGAAATAAACCTCGAAGAAATAGAAAATTCTATACGAGCGTTGAAACCAAAAGCATATTGTGGTCCTGATAACGTTCCTCCTTATGTTGTGAAAGGTTGCAATGATCTATTTAAATACCCACTCCGCATTACATTTAATATTTCTATAAATATTCCTTGCTTTAAAAATATTCTTATATATAAACGCAGCGGCGCAAATCTGTCTTCAACTTTCGGGGGGGACGGGTAAGAATGTTCTCATAACGTTTATATATATATATATATATATATATATATAGCAATGTTCAAATTTTTTATGAAGTTGAAAAACAATGCACAAATGAAGATGAAGGGAGCACAGTTGTCGTCAACATTGGAAGGCGGGCAGATTTGATGCTTATTCTGGGAATGGGGAGAGGGGGAGATGAGACTCATATTACAGTAGATGAATCTAATAACTCTGTTGTATTATATATCAGGCGATCTAGATGAAGTAGTGGTACATATCAGTGCCGTGAACACATTCTGAAATCTGAATATATGCATATTTATAATTGATATGTTTCTACTGAGGCATCCACAATGATACACATTAACATTTTATTACACTTGTTTTATAATAATATAAATAATGACTTCCCCGAAACTATGAAGAAAGAAAATCAATTTGTATGACACAACAATATGATGGTGATCTCAATAGCATTATAGCAATCGTTACAGGAATTAAACAAATAGTTGGAAATAAAGTAACTAATTAATGACAAATTTAATGTAATGAAGTTTCAAATCTTTACATCATTAAGGTGAAATGGAAAAGCCAAGAGAAATCAATTTCATTTCACTTTCTTTTGTGGCAGTCGGACACAAATCTCACTTATCCCCAAAAAACACTTTTTAAATTGGATTATTGGGGGGACAGCACCCCAATTCTAAGATTGATGGGAACATAATCCTCTTCATCCCCCGGGATTTGCGCCAGTGTATAAATGTAATTTTTTTTTAGTTTTTATTTATAAATATTAAAATTATATAATACAGTAGTTAAATTTCAACGAACCATTATGGTGAAGGTATTCAACATTCTTAAGAGCTACTCTTGTTTATTTCGATTTAAAGAAGCTATAATTAGATAATACATATTTCGCTCGACTTTTTCTATGAAGCCACAGCTTCATTAGTTGCTAGTATATAAATTTCCTACTTTGCAAGGTCAAACAGTTTCCTTACTTTATAATCTTAACAAAAAAAAAAAAAAAAAAACTTCGGTCATGGAAGTTGCTACTAAAACAGCAAAAATAAACACCTGCCTCAAACAAATACCATCTCATAATAACCA
This sequence comes from Thermobia domestica, assembly GCF_964235325.1. NCBI lineage: Eukaryota > Metazoa > Arthropoda > Insecta > Zygentoma > Lepismatidae > Thermobia > Thermobia domestica. The sequence goes on along the minus strand of NC_137470.1, from coordinate 147,428,520 downwards.
TGAAAAATATATATATATTTTTAGTCATCGAAGATGTTTGAAGTCCTTTGAACAATAAAATGACAGCTCAGACCTCAAGAATGTGCTTTTTCTTTTTGTAAGTTGTTTCAATCTTCCTTTTCAATTCTGCACATGGAATGCGTTTCCTATCTTTTTGGCTCTGAACCAAATGAGTCCAAGTGAGTGCGAAGTGAGCGCGAGCTCGCTCTAACTTATCTCAACTGGGCTCGCGATCACTTTTCTCAACTGAGCTTGCACTCAATCGGGCTCGCGCTCATCTGTTTTGACTGGGCTCACACTCACTAGCACTCGCGATCACTTCTCTCAACTGAGCTCGCACTCACTTGGGCTCGCGCTCATCTCTTTTGACTGGGCTCGGACTCACTCGCGCTCGAGCTCAACTGTCTCAACTGGGCTCGCGCTCACTGGCACTCGCGATCACTTCTCTCAACTGAGCTCGCACTCACTCGGGCTCGCGCTCATCTCTTTTGACTGGGCTCGTACTCACTCGCGCTCGCACTCACTTCTCTCGATTGGGTTCGCGCTCACTGGGGCTCGTGCTCACTAATCTCAAGTGGGCTCGCGCTCACTCGGACTCGCGCTCACTTCTCTCAACTGGGCTCGCACTCACTTGGGCTCGCGCTCACTTATTTCTTTGGGGCTCGGGCTCACTCGGGCTCGCGCTCAATTATTGAGCTCGAGCCCGGTTGAGCGCGAGTGCCGAGCTCATGAGCGCCGGGCTCGCGAGTTTGGACACCTATGCTGCCTGCACATGTGTCTGCTATCAGACACACACAAACACACACACACCAAAAAAAAAAGCGCACGTAAGATTTCTTTCTGCGTTTCAATTAAAAAAAAACAATAACAAGCCTTTTTTATTATATAAAGCCGCCAACTGATAATTGACGCTTACCTAGTATCGGTGTTTCGAAGCATGAAGAACATTTTTTCTGCGAAACTAGCAAGAAACGAGTGGTTCTTAAACGAAGAAACGCGAGTATGAAGGACCCATGTGACGGAACGTCATATCACGTCAATCGTATCGTGCGATATATATGATGTCTCCCGGTATCTAAGGGGTAATGGATTTTTTATATGGATTCAGCGTCCGAGGAAGAGGTTCTATCTTTGATCTTATTAATCTATTGTAACCAGCAGTTATAGATGAAAGTTTGAGTATTGAATTCGCATGGTTTGGAAGTCTTAGTTTCACACTGTAAAACGATACTCATTTGTTAAATTATATCCCAATGGAACTATAACCTATGGGCGTCAAATATAAGAGAAACACTCGGTAGTTTTATTATTTTGTGTGGTGATTTCTTAAGCTTAAGCTGGATCGCTAGTCACCTTTAGGGTAAAACTTTCTCACTAGATGGCAGAGCACATTGCGATACATGCGATGTTGCCACATGAGATACGGGTAGAAGAGTGTTTAGACACGGTCGCATTTTATACATGATTTACAACAAAGAGAAATGAGAGCTTTTATTTCCATTTTACCCAATACTGCCTGCTTTAAAATATGAATTAATTATATTCTTTGATCAAAAGTGATTTTTTTAACTCATGAAACGTTATGCGTATCTCTCAAACTAGATGTCTTTATGGTGCAGATTAAGAATGCCTATACTATTTATAATACAAAATCATTACATAAATTTTATCTTTTGGACAAAACAGACTCTCAGTACGCTCAAAAATGGTGTTTTATAAGCGTAGTTGTAATCCTTGGTGTAAAACTTATCTCTACTTTACAGATTTAATATATCATGGCTAAAATTCCATTGTTTTCTGGTCAAAGGGCAACTCAATTTGCATTTAGGGGAAAATTATATCATTTCTATGGTAATAGTTTCTTAGAAAACGGCAGTTAAACGTTATACATTTATTTATAATTAGATACCTCTACGGTGCGGATTAAGGATACGTGTACAAATACAAAATCATTACCTAGGTAGATAGGACAAAACAGATTCTTAGTATGTTCAAAAATATTTTATAGACGAAGTTGCAATCCTTGGAGCAGGGGCTTAAATATCATGGCTAACATTCCAGCGTTTTCTGGATAAAATTCGACTCAAACTGCATTTGGGGGTAACGAAAACTACTCTTATAGTAAAACTTTCTCTGCAAATTACAAAGATACACGTTTATCTATAACTAGATGTCTCAAAGGTGCAAATTAAGTATAAGTATACAAACACAAAACCATTACACAAATCCGATCTTTTCAACAAAACAGACTTAGTTCTTTCAAGCGTGGTATTTCGTCAGTTGTATTTCCGTGCAGGTATTTTGCAAGTTGTGTTCCCCAGTGCATATATTTTGTAAGTTGAATGTCCTAGTGTAACTTTACTTTAGATGGCATAATCATCAGGCCCGTATCCAGAGGGGTCTAGGCGGGCCGGGCCCCACTAAATTTTGGCTGGCCCCCTAAAATTTTCACGGTAGGCTTGCAGATGAACTATAATATTGTCTAACTTCAGACGGGCCTCCCTACAATTTTGGAGTGGCTACTGGGATGATAATCATTATGGCTAAAATTCCAACGTTTTCTGGACCAAACATGGCTACGTTAAATGAAAACTATCACTAACTTTTACTAGGTTGCTTACTTACATACACAGATTTGTTCCACAATCCAGGTGGAATGAGGAATCTGAGATAGGGCTTTATGCAGAGTCGTTTTGACGTATGATTAGCGTCATACTAAAGGCCTGACTACTGAAGGAAACATATGTTAGTCGAACTTTTTAGTAATCACGCGTCAGAATGACTCTGCATAAGTTCCCGCAGCGAGTAAAACTGGGTGTTAGGGTACCGAAGGCGCTATTTGAAATTTTCTAGTTTAATATTCCACGATTATAATCCGAATCTAAAAGGAGCAGTGATGATGATTATAGAAATGGTGGACTGAAGGAAGTGGGAAAACACCGAGAAAATCCACGCACACTATGAGTCCTACAGAAAGTCTTCCTGGCGAAAAGTAGGATCGAACCAGCGATCTCGTGCTCCAGAGGTGATCTATCTACCAAGCTATTTAAAGCAAATTTCATTAAAATCTACTAGTATATTTAACCTACTTCATTTCTCCAAGTGTTTTAAAAGTACTTGCTTTTGCACCTTGATTGCTGTCCATCGTATATCACATGATCTTCAACAATAATAAGCTCAAGTATGAATTACGTAATTCTTGTTTATAGTGGCATATATTCAAAACAATTTCACGCTATCTTTTAGTACTGGTTCATACTTGATACTATGCACACCTGAAGATAATAACAGTTCCGAATAGGAACACTTTTATCCAGAAACACCCGCAGGATTTTTCCAAGGTCGGGGAAGCGGCAAAAGCCCGACACACATTGATGCGCATAATGCATGATGCAAAGCAGTTATTATTGAGGCATATTGCATTGCATAACTTTGTGGACTAAATTAAATAGGTCTATATTAAATATTCTAGTAGGTGTAACCAAATATAATGTTCCTTCATGTGTGTTTCTGGGTAAAAGCGTTTTGAAACAACCAAACAACTTTCGAAAATGCAGGGTAAAGCGATTGTCCCCTTGCCTCCGCTGCGGACGCTCATGGCCTGATCGTTGACAGCGCATACGGGTCTATTGCTTTACTCAATGGTGTCATTCACCTAGTTCGCCCGAACCGGTTATTAAAATTTCTCAGGTTCTTGGAACCGGTTGTTAAAATTGTATCTCCACTTCCATATCTGGTACTTACGGAAACAACAATTTTCTAGTGTTGCGAGGTGTCAAAAAATCTTTAAAACTTAAAAAAAAGGAAAATATTGAGTGAGTATGGAACAAATGAATTTCATTTTTCTACACAATCCACTTTACGCTCAATATAAGTTTCCCATTACTTACAAAGTGTCCCAATGCTTCTAAAGATTATTTTTTTTAATTGGATACGCAATCAGTCATTCACCATTCGTTGCACCTCTTCATCAGATTGCAACTTCTTTATCTTTAGTGCCTTTCACCACTGAGGCGAGATTCGATACGCAAGGAGGATGAAATGAAGATTTTCAATGATCGCAGCCATTGCACAGGCAGTAGTGTGAGGCCGAGTATTGTTATGTTATAGAGGAAATTTGTTTTCAGAAGTCTGTGTTACTTCGTATAGAAAGTTTAGGATCTTTTTGGAGATCGGAATACAAGATATTATTGACTATGCGTTCCCTATGCTGTAACACTGCAAAATGCCACCCTTTTGGTCCTAGAAGAAAGTACTAACTTCCCTGTAGATGATTGTGTCCGATAATGGATACTGCCATTGCATGCTCGCTTTCTTACTTCCGGAATGTAATAGTGCACCCATGTTTCATACCCAGTAACGAATCTCTTCTGAAAGTCACTACCTTCTCGTTTACGACGTGGCAAAATCTCGTGACACATCAACACATCGCTGCTTCAGTTCGTCTATCAACTGGCGTGATACCATCCTGGCACACACATTCCGAAATCTGAGCACAGCGTGGATAATGTTACAGATTGAACAGTGACTTATGCCAATGATTGTAGCTACTTCATCTAGTCACTCTGCATTGCCCCTTATCACACTTTCAATTTACATTTCAATAGAGCAAAACGGTAAGCGATAACAAGAAATTATTTGTTGATATAGATTCAGCGTCCCAAGCATGGGTTCCATCTCCGCTCCTTATTCTTATGTTGAAACCGCAAGCGGTAAACGTATCACTTAGAATTCGGAATTCACGGACAATATTCGACAGAATATTTGATCAATAAGAGCTAGACATAGATGACTCACTCCTGGTGGATCAGGTTTTTGGCTGGATCAGGTTTTTCGCGCCAAGTGAGCTTTGTGGTGGACAAACCATAAGTGGAGCTTTCTCCGGGTTCCTACCTTTCTTTCATTCAACCATTTCATTCGTTATCATCATCACCTTCTATCTTTCCTTCAAAGCACAATGATAGGTCGTTACAGAAAAAAAAAAAACATTCATGTCTCTCGGTTATGCCATATAGGCTAAACGAGACGGTGATGATAAGAATGAATTAAATGGTTGAATGAGAAAGTAGGATTACAAAGAGAAACTCTGAGAAAATCCACACACACACACACACACACGCGGCGTGTGTCCACCAAAAAGCTCACCTGGCTAAGCTGGGATTGAACCAGTGACCCCGCATGCAAGATGTCAATGCTCTACCACGGAGTCATTGCAGCTCCGGAGTAGAAAAAGGATTTGCATTTCTATATGAGTGGTTGCGTTTCTCCAGTGAAGCTATAGGGTCTGAATACTTTCTTTTCATTATAGAAAAAAAAAATCAAGCTTTACGGTTTTATGAATTTTTCAATACTAACTAGAGAAGGTCGCGGGATATTATTCTGACTTCGTTTTGATATTATGCTCAGTCGACGCCTTTTTACATACGAAACAATTAGGTAACTGGAGAAATCCTCGATCGCAAGCGTGTTCGAATTATGAGCGTTAAAAGTTCAAAATTGAACAGATTTTGCAGAAAGTTTGAAGTACCATTTCTTGAGATAGACACTTCAGTTTTGATACCCAACACAGTAGTAAGATCAAAACGTATGCATTTTGCAAGATAAGGGCAATTTTTTGGAATGATATGAAGGGTAATGGCCTCTTACACCTTGCAAATTGCCTCCCATTTGGCATACTGGGCCAACCAATAGTAAAAGTGGATCTGAAAAGGCGGGGGGACGGTAGGTAGCGTCATTACGCCACGCCGTTCCCCTGCCTATCTATACCCATTATAGTTTTTACGGAACTGGGGGGACGCCTTAATTTTTTTTCGAGGTGGGGGTGCGGCGTTCCCGCATTCTCCTTCACTTTTACCCTGAAGTCAATACGCCAATAAAATGTATTTGCTTCCCCTATTCGACTATATTGTTATTCAAATATCACTTTCCTGTGTGGCCACCTTCAAATTGAACAATCACATTTGTCTTGGAAACGCTTTGCCAGGCGTGCAAAATTCAATGAAGAACGACGTGATATTCATAATTAAACTTGTGATGATCTATATTGTTGTGTTCTTTCCATGTCCGTATCCCCGAGGGGTCTAGGGAGCCGGGCTCCCCCTAAACTTTTACTGCTCCCCTAAAATTTTCACGATAAGCTTGCAAATGAACAATAATATGGTGATGAACTATAATATGGCTGGATCGGCCCCCCTAACTTCTACCGCTTCCCTGCATTTTTGAACTGACTACTGGCCTGGTTCTTCCCTTTCTGTATATAGGTCCAAACAGCTCGAGCAGCGCCAGACAGGCTTACCCTGCCGTGGTACTCCGAATCCTGTCGGCCTATGCTTATGCATCGCAGAATACGGTGTTCGAATACATTATCGCTAGCCATGTGCTTAGTTTTCAGCAATTGGAATGTCGATTATGGGGAAATATTGGTCAAACTCCAGGATATTCAGCGAGAAAATAGACCGAAAAATGTAAAGAAGAAAAAAATGGTTAGCGGGAATGTACGCTCAAAGTTGCGAACCGGGTGACTTTTATTCTCGAGAAAACCGCTGTTTGCATACATAATCTCTAGTCAATTTTTTGTTTTTTGGTTACATTTCTCGCGAAATACCGTAAAATATTGTCTAAAGTTTGGCCACTATTTTCAAACAATCACCATTGAAATCCGTTGAAAATTTAAAAAAAAAAATGGCTAGCGATGAAATATTGAAACACCGTCTTCCACAATGGATACCTTATGTCCATGGATTTTCTCGGGGTACTCCTGTTTCCTCCCTTCTTCTCATTCCATCAATTCTCCCATCATCATTCACTTCCTTAATCATCGTGTTCCTTAGCCTAAAGGGTATAATCATCGGATGTTAAAGTGAAATATTTCATTTTTTCCACAATGCACACAGGCTGGCTGGGTTGGAAGTCCCGTTGAAGTTAGTTCCGCGGCTAAGCGTTCTCGGAGACAAATATCATTGTTTAATGTTTAGGTAGCCACACGGGAAAGTGACATTTGAATGACAATACAGGTGGTTTCAAATAAATTTTATTAGCCTATTTATCCGGTGTGCCAAATAGGATACAATTTGCAAGTTGTAAGACGCCATTACCCTTCAACCCTTCCCCAATAAGTTCCCTTATCTTGCAAAATGCGTACGTTTTGACCTCACCATTCCGTCGAGTACCCAAAAAAACACCCCAGTACCAAAAATTAAGCGTGTATCTCATAAAATGGTTTCTTCATTTTTTTTTTCAAAATCTGCTCAATTTTGAAATTTTAACGCTCATAATTCGAACAAGCTTGCGATCGAGGATTTCTCCGGTTGCCTAATTGTTTCATATGTAAAAAGGAGTCGACTGAGCATAGTATCAATATGATGTCAGAGTAACACCCCACGACCTTCCCTAATAAGTGGAATAACCTACTATTTTCCACTAACGGGTTCAGGCAACTATTCGTGTATATATGAAAGCTCAAAAACATATATAGATTATTTTCTAGAAGATATAATATTTTACCTAAGCAAATTAAGTTTTAGAAAAAAATAAAGAGAGAAAGAAAGGAAAGAATAGAAGAAAAAGAAAGAATACATATTAGGCTACATATTTAACGTTCAAAATGATCGTCAAAATAAACTATCTTTGTATTATTATTTTTGTATTACGTGGAAACAAACAGTTAAAAATTGAAAAGTGCTTAGCTGTTTCTTCAATTTATTATCCCTTTATGCAATTTATGCTTCCTTTGGCTCTTCGATCTCTTACTTAGAGTTGGATTTTTCTTTTATATATATGATTCCTTCCGTTTCCCCATTTTTCACTTTTATTAACTATAATAGTTTTGTTACAATTGACAGGTTTCGCCTCTAGGCTTCAAACACTAACAAGGAATCGCCCTACTACTGGGACTGCAAGAGTACACATGTAAGTTTGGCAACGAAGCACTATGTCGTCCTGCGTAAGCTTGAGATTCAGCCGCTAAAACTATTTCCGTAAACATAGAATAATATTTGGATAAAATGTTAAACAAAACACGAAAAACGGTAATATAATATCCATATTCCGTAATGAGACAACTACTTGTAAAATAATTTATGCTTGTAAGTAAAAATTTCATAAAACTGAGCACAGGAGTAGCAAAATCTAACAGAAAATGCCATCTTGTGTACTCATCTTAAAACTGATCAAGTTTTCCTCTTATATGTTACTTTTTTAGCTAACAGAATACATAAGCACAGAAAATAGTATCTCATGTTGTAACTGACACATAACTCTATTTTATAGTGTAATACTTATAATATGTGCCATTTCTTTACGCGTTGGTTAAGACAATGAACTAATGCATATACTGACTTCCGGGTAGTGATCCACCTTAAAAATCTGTCACCACATTGGTATAGTATTAGGCTTCCAAACTACTGTATATATGTATATCAGAATTCCTGTAGAACGTCCATGTCCGTCCGTCCGTCTGTCTATTTGTCCACAGGTATCAGAACAAAAAGGATAAGTGATATCCAGAAGCGAATTTATGCAATCGATTCTGAGTACCAAGAGTGCATACTGTCTCCTCCGTTAACCCGCTACTAAACCACAAAGGTAGAACTAAACTATTTCCGGTTTCAACATTTGAAGACCAAACACTAAAAATGGTAATAGATAACGACAGCTATTTTTAGAATTCCGGACTATGTTATGCATAGTGTCGTAAGTCTCATAGAGCGCCTTTGTCCGTCCGTCCGTCTACCGGCATGTATCAGAGCAAAAACGGCAAAAGATATCGAAAAGCGGTCTTTTGCGATCGATTTAGTGTCTTAAGAAAAGGTTACATCTAACACTCTACCAAAACCGGAAGTGGTTCAAATTTACTATTACTTCTTGGTTTAATACTGATTTCCATAGAACAAAAATGGTAAGAAATGTCGAGATCTATTTTTTGCAATCGAGTCAGTTTCCCAAGAATGGTTTCCACCCTTTCCATTGACCTTCTATTCAAACCAGAAGTGGTTCAAATTAATGGTCAATTATTTTTTTGTGAATGAATGGGCAATCAAATCTGTTGAACGTCCGAAACAAGTATTTTTTTTTTTAAAGAAAATTCTCTCCATTATCTTCCATTCATTCACAATAATGCCACATCCTTTTATACCGTTGCAGATACTATTTTATCATCATTGAAATTCGCTATGTTTCACTTATGTAGATTAGTTACAGGGTGAGCAATAAATAACATAAGGTCAAAAATAGTTAGAGCTCTCGGACAATATTTGAAACATATCTTGACCCTATCCCCGCCGTCCTCTTGCGGAGGAAACATTCCCTTTGCTTAGGGTAAAGAAGTGAATGACCTCGCCTTGTTGCTAATTTGTTATTCATTCATGTGGTCTTGGCGAGTGAATATCGTAGACCACTTACAGTTGCTAACAAGACAGTGCACAGCGAAGCCGGTGAAATAATTCAATGTGGCAATCCTGTTCGCATCCAACAATTAAAGGATTTCGGCTACAGTAACTTGTCCTTCCTCTTTCGAGGGAGATACGGGAACACACACATGGACAGTAGCGTCAGCAAGGCCACACTTGAAATAGAAAGATCTAACAATATATAGCTCGCAAACCGTTGACAATGGGATACGTGGTTATAGGAACATTTGTACTCAGAATGTATTCACATTTTACCTCCCGAAGGGAAACGACTCCCTGCTTCGAAACCCTGTATATTTACTATATATTTACTAGGAGAAGCTCAAACTTTGTTCAAACACCAAACAAATGTGTTTAACTCTGACGTTTTTAATAAATATATTTAACCCTCTTCTGCTTTACATATTAATTTCCATGTGTCCTAACACTACATGAAGGAGTTCTTAATATCTTACAAAATTCAATTGCATTTTCAAGGTTTCAGTCCAGTGGAGAAGATGCTATTCCCTATTCAAGTTGTTTTCCCCTACATTATTTATTTCTAGGGCCTCATTCCGTACGAACATGTGTCAACGCATCGCAAAAAGTGCATTTTAGTTTCCAATAATCGCCATAGCATTTTCTCCTGTTCCAGCTTTTACATTGCATTGCTGTCTGCAAAATTTCATGAAGACTGATGTGGAATGGGAATTCTGGTGTAACAGTTAAAAATTTCACTACTGCTACGCTATAGTTTCATGTACAACTAGTAAAAAGATTTGGTTGCCTCATAAATTCCAAGTCAGCGTCAAATTATACCCAAAGGTGCTTAATGGTACATCGGCCGTAATTATATCAAAATGAAGATTTAAGCCAGTACGCCAGGAATACTATAGTTAATTTTTATTCGTTTTTATAAGGGAATATAAACGGCCGTTTATCAAAATACTAAAAACACCTGGAGTTGGAAACACGCCAGATGTCTAGGTTGGCAACGAACAGACTGCGACCTCAGTACCGAACTGTTGGTAATGGTGGTGTTAGACCTAGTATTGTAAAATTTCCAGAAAATTTTAACTGCCTTTCCTCTCGTTTCTTTCTGAAAAAATTTAAAAAAAAAAGGTTGTGTTTGTGTATCATTTTTCCAATATACAGTATATTATTTTAAATGTAATACTTCCTGCTTCAAATACGACAATTATGATAGATGCCTAGCCAATGCTAATGGTATTGAATGAACAAAGAAATACCTTGATTCAACTTATAGATCTATGGGTAAGTCTACTGACCCACTTACCGATTCAGTTAACTTAGTTATTACTATCTACGAAACTGTTAGGAGTAAAAGTTTGAAGTTTTCTATATACAATATACTTGCAACCTAGATTTCAGATAAGGTGGAACTTTGTGAGATTCGACTCCTAAAAGGGGGCTTCCAAGGTTTATTGTTGTTCTTTTGATATTCGAAACCCTTAGATATAGAATATGGAAATTTGGTATAAATATTCAATATCCTTCCTAGACTGATGATAAGTTGGAATTTTATGTAATAAGAGAAAACGGGTAAGCATTTCCGTAACTCCAGTAAAATTGGACTCGCATCAACTCTAAAGTTCGTATTTCCTTTTGCATTTTTTAAAATCCTTTTTTAATGTTTTCATATGTAATGTGGGAAGTAAGGGAGCTTTCCATGGAATCTGCAGCCTCATTCCATGTTAGTGTCCCACCAGTTCTTTCTAATAGATTCACTTTCATCAATCATCCGACTCCTTCAGGCTACAAAGCAATACGATGGGACATAAAACTACAAATTAATCTACTAAGTGATGGAGTGAGGGCGGCCGTCGCGGGAGTGACAGTCAAGTTTAGCAGATATGAAACGAAAGATTGGCTAAATATCGATTATTTCTTTTTTAGTCCTAAGACGATCCTTTACTTATTTTTTACTCTTGAACAAATTAATTCGCATACAGCTGCGAATTTGGTCGCTGCTGGAAGGTAATTGTGAATTGTGTACTTCATGAAAGAAAAGCATAGAGAAAACGGTGACGTCTTTCTGCCGTTCCACTGCTGTTTCGGCTCTTCGGATATTGCATCTTATGACGACCCGATCGGGAGAGTAATACTCCCGAAACTGTTTTTCTCACGCGCTACCCTAGCCAGCTGTTTTACGCTCAAATCCACAAAATTATTTTACGCTCTACCCTAGCCAACTGTTTTATGCTCAACCGTAGCCAACTGTTTTATGCTCAACCCTAACCAATTATTTTACGCTCAACATTAGCCAACTTTTTACGCTCTACCCTAGCCAACTTTTATGCTCAACCCTAGCCAACTGTTTAACGCTCCACCCTAGCCAACTGTTTTACGCTCTACCTTACACAGTTATTTTACGCGCTACGCTAGCCTGCTGTTTTAAGTAAAATTTACATCATGGGAGTCAAGGTTGATCAAAACGAGCCCATCATTTTCATTTTATTTTAATGGCAAAAGTGTTATGAAAATTTTAAAATAAAAAATCCGCATTTGAAACCACGCCAAAAGCAATTTCTGCTACTAGCCCAAATATTTTTCTAATGGTCCCTCTTTTCCCCTGCAGAAGCTAAATTATCGCAGACGCTGAAAAGAGTTCCCTTTCTTTTACTTATGCTTTTAAATACCGATTTAGGAAACAGGTAGTCAAGTGGTGAGACGACACAACTTCGCCTGACCCCGGGTTCGATTCCAGACCGTTGCTTTCAAATGTTCGACGTCCAACCAGTGTCGTGCGCCTAACTGAGGAGTAACGTGAACAAAAGACGTGGCGGCCACAAGGTCTAGAAAGTTCCTGGTACGCATGTTAGATACAGGGAGACGAAGACTCACGTCCATCTGATCCCGTGTTCGATAAAAAACCATTCCTTTCAAATGTTCGGCGTCCAACCAGTGTCAAACGCCTAACTGAAAAATCACGTGGATAAAAAACGCTTTTCTCGCGCGCTACCCTAGCCAGCTGTTTTACACTCTACTTGGGTTCGATTCCAGACCGTTGCTTTCAAATGTTCGGCGTCCAACCAGTGTCGTGCGCCTAACTGAGGAGTCACATGAATAAAAGACGTGCCGGTCAGAAGGTCTAGAAATCTTCTGGTACGCCTGTTAGTGACAGGGGGCCTAATGCAGAGTCGTTTTGACGCGTGATTAGTGATATACTAAAGAGTTCGACTAACATATGTTTCCTGCAGTTAGTCAGGCATTTACTATGATGCTAATAGTAAGTTAAAACGACTCTGCATAAGGTGGAGGGAGACTAAGCCTCACGTCCAACTGATCCCGTGTTCGATAACAGACCATTCCTCCCAAATGTTCGGCGTCCAACTAGTGTCATACGCCTAACTGAGGAGTCACGTGAATAAAAAGTTTTTCTCGAGCGCTATCCTAGCCAGATATCTTACGCTCTACCGTAGCCAACTCTTTTACGCTATACCCTAGCCAACTCTTTTAGGCTCTACCCTAGCCAACTGTTTGATGCTCAACCCTAGCCAACTGTTTTACGCTCTACCCTAGCCAATTGTTTTACGCCAAACCCTAGCCAACAGCTTTACCCTCTACCCTACACAGCTATTTTACGCGTTACCCTAGCCAGCTGTTTTAAGTTAGTAAAGTTTATATAATGGAAGTCTAGGTTGATCAAAACAAGCCCATCATTTTCATTTCATTTTAATGGCAAAAGTGTTATGAAAATTTTAAAATAAAAAATCCGTATTTGAAACCACCCCAAAAGCAATTTCTGCTACTAGCCCAAATGTTTTTTCTAATTCTCTTTTCCCTTGCAGAAGCTAAATTATCGTAGACGCTGAAAAGTGCTCCCTTTCTTTTACTTATGCTTTTAATACCGATTTAGGAGACAGGTAGTAAAGTGGTGAGACGACACAAGTTCGCCTGATCCCGGGTTCGGTTCCAGACCGTTGCTTTCAAATGTTCGGCGTCCAACCAGTCTCATGCGCCTAACTGAAGAGTCACGTGAGTAAAAGATATGACGGCCTGAAGGTCTAGAAAGCTTCTGGTACGCCTGTTAGAGACAGGAAGACGAAGCCTCACGTCCACCTGATCCCGTGTTCGATAACAGACCATTCCTTCCAAAATTTCGGCGTCCAACCAGTGTCATACGCCTGAGTCACGTGAATAAAAAACGTTTTTTCGCGTGCTACCATAGTCAGCTGTTTCACGCTCTACCGTAGTCAGCTGTTTCACGCTCTACCCTAACAAATTCTTTTACGCTCCACCCTAGCCAACTGTTTTACGATCTATGCTACACAGTTATTTTACATCAACGTTGATCAAAACGAGCCCATCATTTTCAATTTATTTTAATGGAAAAAGTGCTTTGAAAATTTTAAAATAAGAAATCCGTATTTGAAACCACGCAAAAAGCAATTTCTGCTACTAGCCCAAATATTTTTCTAATTGTCCTTCTTTTCCCCTGCAGAAGCTAAATTATCGCAGACGATGAAAAAAGTTCCCTTTCTCTTACTTATGCTTTTAAATACCGATTTAGGAGACAGGTAGTCAAGTGGTGAGACGACACAACTTCGCCTGACCCCGGGTTCGATTCCAGACGGTTGCTTTCAAATGTTCGACGTACAACCAGTGTCGTGCGCCTAACTGAGGAGTCACGTGAATAAAAGACGTGGCGGCCACAAGGTCTAGAAAGTTTCTGGTACGCTGGTTAGAGACAGGAAGACGAAGCCTCACCTCCACCTGACCCCGTGTGCGATAAAAGACCATTCCTTTCAAATGTTCTGCGCCCAACCAGTGTCAAACGCTTAACTGAAAAATCACGTGAATAAAAAGTTTTTCTCGCGCGCTACCCTAGCCAAAAGTTCTGTTCTACCTTAGCCATTTTTACGCTCAACCCTAGCCAATTGTTTTACGCTATACCCTAGCCAACTGTTTTACGCTTTACCCTAGCCATTTTTACGCTCAACGCTAGCAAATTGTTTTACGATCTACCTTACACAGCTATTTTACATCAACATTGATCAAAACGAGCCCATCATTTTCATTTTATTTTAATGGAAAAAGTGCTTTGAAAATTTTAAAATAAGAAACCCGTATTTGAAACCACGCCAAAAGCAATTTCTGCTACTAGCCCAAATATTTTTCTAATTGTCCCTCTTTTCCAATGCAGAAGCTAAATTATCGCAGACGCTGAAAAGAGTTCCCTTTCTTTTACTTATGCTTTTAAATACCGATTTAGGAGACAGGTAGTCAAGTGGTGAGACGACACAACTTCGCCTGACCCCGGGTTCGATTCCAGACCGTTGCTTTCAAATGTTCGACGTCCAACCAGCGTCGTGCGCCTAACTCAGTAGTAACGTGAACAAAAGACGTGGCGGCCACAACAACACACTGTTAGATACAGGGAGACGAAGCCTCACGTCCACCTGATCCCGTGTTCGATAAAAGACCATTCCTTTCAAATGTTCGGCGCCGAAACAGTGTCAAACGCCTAACTGAAAAATCACGTGGATAAAAAACGTTTTTCTCGCGCGCTATCTAGCCAGCTGTTTTACGCTCTACTTTAGCCAACTGTTTTACGATCTACACTACACAGCTATTTTACATCAACGTTGATCAAAACGAGCCCATCATTTTCATTTTGTTTTAAAGGAAAAAGAGCTTTGAAAATTTTAAAATAAGAAATCCGTATTTGAAACCACGCCAAAAGCAATTTCTGCTACTAGAACAAATAATTTTCTAATTCTCTCTCTTTTCCCCGGCAGAAGCTAAATTATCGCAGACGCTGAAAATTGTTCCCTTTCTTTTACTTATTTTTTTAAATACCGATTTAGGAGACAAGTAGTCAAGTGGTGAGAGGACACAAGTTCGCCCGATCCCGGGTTCAATTCCAGACCGTTGTTTTCAAATGTTCGGCGTCCAACCAGTGTCGTGCGCCTAACTGAGGAGTCACGTGAATAAAAGACGTGCCGGCCAGAAGGTCTAGAAAGTTTCTGGTACGCCTGTTAGATACAGGGAGACGAAACCTCACGTCCACCTGATCCCGTGCTCGATAAAAGACCATTCCTTTCAAATGTTCGGCGCCCAACCAGTGTCAAACGCCTAACTGAAAAATCACGTGTGTATAAGAAAACTTCCAGGATATATCCTATTTCGTTCTGCAACCAGAAATTCTTTGGAATTTTGGTGTATAGACGAACTTCCAGGATATATCCTATTTCATTCTCTAACGAAAAGTACTATGGACTGTGCGTGCATAAACGAAATTCCAGGATTTATCTTATTTTGCTCTGCTATTAGAAATTCTCCGGAGTGTTTGTCTATAGACGAACTTCCAGGATATACCCTATTTCTTTCTCTAACGAAAAATACTATGGAGTGTATGTGCATAGACGAACATCCAGGATTTATCTTATTTTGCTCTGCAATCAGAAATTCTCCGGACTGCGTGTGTATAGACGAACTTCCAATATATATCCTATTTCGTGCTGCAACCAGAAATTCTTTGGAGTGTGTGTGCATAGACGAACTTCCAAAATATATCCTATTTCGTTCTGCAACCAGAAAGTCTTTGCAGTGTGTGTGTATAGAAGAACTTCCAGGATATATCCAATTTCGTTCTGCAACCAGAAATTCTTTGGAGTGTGTGTGTGGATAGACGAACTTCCAGGATATACCCTATTTCGTTCTGCAACCAGATATTCTTTGGAGTGTGTGTATATAGAAGAACTTCCAGGATATATCCTATGTCGTTCTGCAACCAGAAATTTTTTGGACTGTGTGTGTATAGACGAACTTCCAGGATATATTCTCTTTCGTTCTGCAACCAGAAATTCTTTGGAGTGTGTGTGTATAGACGTACTTCAGGATATATCCTTTTTCGTTCTGAAACCAGAAATTCTTTGCGGTGGGTGTGTTCGGTTGAACGTAACGATATATTCTATCTCGTTCTGCAAAAAGAAATTCTTTGAAGTGTGCGTGTATAGACGTACTTCCATGATATTTTCGTAAATTAGTTTCGGGTTATAGTATGACACACTTGAAGAATTGCATAAGTTAAAACATGTTATTACAAAAAAAATAATAATAATATTAAAATTATAACTTTTATGAAATTAAGAGTAAGGAAAAGTTTCAGTTTTTCGTCCCACAAATACGCATTTAGGCTAAGAGATCCGTATGATTAAAGCAATTGGATGATGACGGTAGAATATGTGGAACGAAAGCATAGGAGGAAACTACAGAAACTCCAAGTAAACACACGACACGACGCTCTAAACCACGAATATTATCTTTATAAAATGCAGAAATAGAGAAAAAACGAGCCTGAAACAATAGTGTACAAAAAATGAAATGAAATGAAATCCTTAAGTCTTACGTCCCACCTTTTTATGGTTAAACTAATGTAGACGATGATGATGAGACGTATATCCTATTTCTTTCTGCAACCAGAAATACCTGGAGAGTGCATGTATAGGTGAACTTACAGCATATATCCTATTTCGTTCTTCCACCAAAAATACTACGGAGTATCCGTGTAGAAACGAACTTCGAGGATATATCCTATTTCGTTCCGCAACCAGAAATTCTTTCGACTGTGTGTGTATAGACGAACTTCCAGGATATATCCTATTTCGTTCTGCAAGCAGAAGTGTATTGAAGTGTGTGAGTATAGACGAACTTCCAGGATGTGTCCTATTTCGTTCTGCAACCAGAAATTCATTGGAGTGTGTGTGTATAGATGAACGTCCATGATATATCCAATTTCGTTCTGCAACCAGAAGATATTTGGAGTGTGTGTAAAGACGAACTTCCAGGATATATCCTATTACGTTCTGAAGCAGAAATTCTTTGGAATGTAGGTGTATAGGCGAACTTCGAGTATATATCCTGTTTCGTTCTGCAACCAGAAATTCCTTGGAGTGTGTGTGCATAGACGAACTTACAGGATATATCCCATATCGTTCTACAACCAGAAATTCTTTGGACTGTGTGAGTGTATAGACGAACTTTCAGGATATATCCTATTTCGTTCTGCAAACAGAAATTCTTTGGACTGTGTGGGTATAGACGAACTTCCAAGATATATCCTATTTCGTTCTGCAACCAGAAATTCTTTGGAGTGTGTGTGTATACACGAACTTCCAGCATATATTCTACTTCGTTCTGCAACCAGAAATTCTTTGGAGTTTGAGGGTATAGACGAACTACCAGGATATATCCTGTTTCGTTCCACAACTAGAAATTCTTTGGAGTGTGTGTGTATAGACGAACTTCCATAATATATCCTATTTCGTTCTGCAACCAGAAATTCTTTGGACTGTGTGTGTATAAACTAACTTACAGGGTATATCCTATTTCGCTCTGCAACCAGAAATTCTTTCGAATGCGTGTGCATAGACGAACTTCCACGATATATCCTATTTCGTTTTCTAACGAAAAATACTATGGACTGTGTTTGCATAAACGAACTTCCACGATATATCCTATTTCGTTTTCTAACGAAAAATACTATGGACTGTGTTTGCATAAACGAACTTCCAGGATTTATCTTATTTAGCTCTGCAATCAGAAATTCTCCGGATTGTACGTCTATAGACGAACTTCCAATATATATCCTATCTCGTGCTGCAACCAGAAACTCTTTGGCGTGAGCGTGTATAGACGAAATTACAGTATATATCCTATTTCGTTCTGCAATCAGAAATTATTTGGAGTGTGTGTGTACAGACGAACTTCCAGGATATATCCTATTTCGTTCTGCAACCAGAAATTCTTTGAAGTGTGGGTGTATAGACGAACTTCCAGTATATATTCTGTTCCGTTCTGCCACCAGAAATTCTTTGGAGTGTGTGTGCATAGACGAACTTCCAGGTTATATCCTATTTCGTTCTACAACCAGAAATTCTCTGGTGTGTGTGTGTATAGAACAAACTTTCAGAATATATTCTATTTCGTTCTGTAACCAGAAATTCTTTGGAGTGTGTGCATAGGCGAAATTACAGGATATATCCTATTTCGTTCTGCAACCAGAAATTCTTTTTAATGTGGGTTTATAGACGAACTTCCAGGATATATCCTATTTCGTTCTCTAACGAAAAATACTATGGACTGTGTGTGCATAGGCGAACGTCCAGGATTTATCTTATTTTGATCTGCAATCAGAAATTCTCCGGAGTGTGTGTGTATAGACGAACTTCCAGGATATATCCTGTTTCGCTATGCAACCACAAATTCTTAGGAGTGTGTGTGCATAGACGAACTTCCAGGATATATAGTATTTCGTTCTGCAACCAGAAATTATTTGGACTGTGTGTGTATAGACGAACTTCCAGGATATATCCTATTTCGTTTTCTAACGAAAAATACTATGGACTGTGTTTGCATAAACGAACTTCCAGGATTTATCTTATTTTGCTCTGCAACCAGAAATTCTCCGGAGTGTGTGTGTATAAACGAACTTCTAATATATATCCTATTTTGTGCTTCAAGCAGAAATTCTTTGGAGGGTGTCCGTATAGACGAACTTCTAGGATATATCTTGCTTCGTTCTGCAAGCAGAAAATCTTTGGAGTGTGTGTGCATAGACGAACTTCCAATATATATCCTATTTCGTGCTTCAACCAGAAATTCTTTGGAGGGTGTCCGTATAGACGAATTTCTAGGATATATCTTGCTTCGTTCTGCAAGCAGAAAATCTTTGGAGTGTGTGTGCATAGACGAACTTCCAGGAGATATCCTATTTCGTTCTCCAACCAGAAATTCTTTGGAGTGTGTGTGTATAGACGAACTTCCACGATATATCGTATTTCGTTCTGCAAGCAGAAAATCTTTGGAGTCTGTGTGCATAGACGAACTTCCAAAAGATATCCTATTTCGTTCTGCAACCAGAAATTCTTTGGAGTGTGTGTGTGTATAGACGAACTTCCACGATATATCCTATTTCTTTCTGCAACCAGAAATACCTGGAGAGTGCATGTATAGGTGAACTTACAGCATATATCCTATTTCGTTCTTCCACCAAAAATACTATGGACTATCCGTGTAGAAACGAACTTCGAGGATATATCCTATTTCGTTCTGCAACCAGAAATTCTTTCGACTGTGTGTGTATAGACGAACTTCCAGGAGTTATCCAATTTCGTTCTGCAAACAGAAATGTATTGGAGTGTGTGAGTATAGACGAACTTCTAGGATATATCCTATTTCGTTCTGCAACGAGAAATTCATTGGAGTGTGTGTGTATAGATGAACGTCCATGATATATCTAATTTCGTTCTGCAACCAGAAGATATTTGGAGTGTGTGTAAAGACGAACTTCCAGGATATATCCTATTTCGTTCTGCAAGCAGAAATTTTTTGGAATGTGGGTGTGTAGGCGAACTTCGAGTATATATCCTGTTTCGTTCTGCAACCAGAAATTCTTTGGAGTGTGTGTGCATAGACGAACTTACAGGATATATCCTATTTCGTCCTACAACCAGAAATTCTTTGGACTGTGTGAGTGTATAGACGAACTTTCAGGATATATCTTATTTCGTTCTGCAAACAGGAATTCTTTGGACTGTGTGTGTATAAACGAACTTACAGGGTATATCCAATTTCGCTCTGCAACCAGAAATTCTTTCGAATGTGTGTGCATAGACGAACTTCCAGGATATATCTTATTTAGCTCTGCAATCAGAAATTCTCCGGAGTGTGCGTCTATAGACGAACTTCCAATATATATCCTATTTCGTGCTGCAATCAGAATCTCTTTGGCGTGAGCGTGTATAGACGAACTTACAGGATATATCCTATTTCGTTCTGCAATCAGAAATTATTTGGAGTGTGTGTGTACAGACGAACTTCCCGTATATATTCTGTTCCGTTCTGCCACCAGAAATTCTTTGGAGTGTGTGCGCATAGACGAACTTAAAGGATATATCCTATTTCGTTCTAAAACCAGAAATTCCCTGGTGTGTGTGTGTATAGAACAAACTTTCAGGATATATTCTATTTCGTTCTGCAACCAGAAATTCATTGGAGTGTGTGCATAGGCGAAATTACAGGATATATCCTATTTCGTTCTGCAACCAGAAATTATTTTTAATGTGGGTTTATTGACGAACTTCCAGGATATATCCTATTTCGTTCTCTAACGAAAAATACTATGCACTGTGTTTTCATAAACGAACTTCCAGGATTTATCTTATTTTGCTCTGCAACCAGAAATTCTCCGGAGTGGGTGTGTATACACGAACATCCAGGATACATCCTATTTCAATCTGCAACCAGAAATTCTTTGGAGTGTGTTTGTATAGACGAACTTCCAGGATGTATCCTATTTCTTTCTTCAACCAAAGTACTTTGGTGTGTGCGTGTAAATACGAACTTTGAGGATATATCCTATTTCGTTCTGCAACCAGAAATTCTTTGGAGTGTGCGTGTATACACGAACTTCCAGGATATATCCTATTTTGTTCTTCAAGCAGAAGGTCTTTGGTGTGTGCGTGTATAGACGAACGTCGAGGATATATCTTATTTCGATCTGCAATCAGAAATTCTTTGGAGTGTGTGTGTATAGATGAACTTACAGGATATATCCTATTCCGTTCTGCAACCAGAAATTATCTGAAGTGTGTATGTATACACGAACTTCCAGGATATATCGTATTTCGTTCTGCAACCAGAAACTCTTTGCAGTGTGTGTGTATAGACGAAGTTACAGGATATATCCTGTTTTTTTCTTCAAGCAGAATTACTTTGGTGTGTGCGTGTATAGACGAACTTCCAGGATATATCCTACTTTGTTCTGCAAACAGAAAATCTTTGCAACGTGTGTGTACAGACGAACTTCCAGGATACATCCGATTTCGATCTACATTCAGAAATTCTTTGGAGTGTGTGTGTATAGATGAACTTCCAGGATATATCCTATTTCGTTCTACAACCAGAAATTATATGCAGTGGGTTTGTATAGACGAGCTTCCAGGATACATCCTATTTATTTCCGCAACCAGAAATTCTTTGAAACGTGTGTGTAAAGAGAATTCTCCTGGAAATATCCTATTTCGTACTGTAACCAGACTAATTGCAGTGTTCGTGTATAATCGAACTTCCAGGATGTATCCTATTTAATTCTTCACAAAGAAGTACTTTGGAGTGTTCCTGTATAGACTAACTTCCCGGATACTAACTACTTCGTTCTGCAACCATTAAATTCTTTGAAGTGTGTGTGTATAGACGAACTTCCAGGATATATCCTATTTTGTTCTGCAAACAGAAAATCTTTGCAACGTGTGTGTACAGACGAACTTCCAGGATATATCCTATTTTGTTCTCTAGCAGAAGTAGTTTGGTGTGTGCGTTTGTAGATGAACGTGCAGGATATACCTTATTTCCTTCTGCAACCAGATACTCTTTGCAGTGTGTGTGTATTGACGAAGTTCCAGAATGTATCCTATTTCTTTCTACAACCAGAAATTCTTTGCAGTATGTGTGTATAGACGAACCTCCAGGATATATCCTATTTCGTTCAGAAACCAGAAATTCTTTGGAGTGTGTGTTTATAGACGAACTTCATGGATATATCCTATTTCGTTCTGCAACCAAATATTATTTGGAGTGTGTGTGTATAGACGAACTTCCAGGATATATCCCATTTCGTTCTCCAACCAGAAACTCTGTGCAGTGTCTGTGTATAGACAAACTTCCAGGATATATCCTTTTTCGATCTGCCACCAGATATTTCATGGAGCGTGTGTGTATAGACAAACTTCCAGGATATATCCTATTTAGTTCTGCAACCAGTATTACTTTGCAACGTGTGTGTATAAAGAAAATTCCAGGATATATTCTATTTCGTACTGCAATCAGATTATTTGCAGTGTTCGTGTATAATCGACCGTCCAGGATATATCCTATTTTGTTCTTCACCCAGAAGCACTTTGGAGTGTGTGTCTATAGACGAACATATAGGATATATGCTTTTTCGTTCTGCAAACAGAAACTCTTTGCAGTGTGTGTATATAGACGAACTTTCAGGATATATCCTATTTCGATCTGCAAGCAGAAGCTCTTTGCAGTGTATGTGTATAGACGAACTTCCAGGATGTATCCTATTTCGTTCTTCAAGAAAAGTACTTTGGTGTGTGCGTGTAAATACGAACTTCGAGAATATATCCTATTTCATTCTGCAACAAGAAATTCTTTGGAGTGTGTGTGTATAGACGAACTTCCAGGATATATCCTATTTTGTTCTTCAAGCAGAAGTTCTTTGGTGTGTGCGTGTATAGACGAACTTCCAGGATATATCCTATTTAGTTCTGCAACCAGAAATTCTTTGCAGTGTGTGGGTATAGACGAACTTCCAGGATATATCCTATTTTCTTCTGCAAACAGAAAATCTTTGCAACGTGTGTGTACAGACGAACTTCCAGGATATATCCTAATTCGTTCTGCAACCAGAAAGTCTTTGCAGTGTGAGTGTATAGACGAACTTCCATGATACATCCTATTTCGTTCTGCAACCAGAAATTCTCTGCAACGTGTGTGTATAGAGAAACTTCCAGATATATCCTATTTCGTTCTGCAACCAGAAATTCATTTGCCTGTGTGTGTATATACGAACTTCTAGGATATATCCTATTTCGATCTGCAACCTGAAATTCCTTGTAATGTTTGTGTATGGACGAGCTTCCAGGATACATCCTATTTATTTCCGCAACCAGAAATTCTTTGAAACGTGCGTGTAAAGAGAATTCTCCTGGAAATATCCTATTTCGTACTGTAACAAGACTAATTGCAGTGTTCGTGTATAATCGAACTTCCAGGATATATCCTATTTAGTTCTTCACCCAGTAGTACTTTGGAGTGTTCCTGTACAGACTAACATCCCGGATATTAACTACTTCGTTCCGCAACCAGAAACTCTTTGGAGTATGTGTGTATAGACGAACTTCCAGGATATATCTTATTTCATTCTGCAACCACAAATTCCTTGGAGTGTATGTGTGTATAGACGAACTTCCAGAATATATCGTATTTTTTTCTCACCCAGAAGTACTTTGGAGTTTTCTTTTATAGACGAATATCCCGGACATTCACTGCTACGTTCTGCAACCAGAAATTCTTTGGAGTGTGTGTGTATATATGAACTTCCTGGATATATCCTATTTCGTTCTGCAACCAGGTATTATTTGGAGTGTATGTGTATAGACGAACTTCCAAAATACATCCTATTTCGTTCTGCAACCACAAACACTTTGCAGTGTGTGTGTATAGACGAACTTCCAGGTTATATCCTATTTCGATCTGCAACCAGAAATTCCTTTTAGTGTGTGTGTATATACGAACTTCATAGACATATCCTATTTCGTTCTGCAACCAGAAATTCTTTGCAGTGTGTGTGTATAGACGAACTTCCAGGAGGTATCCTATTTCGTTCTGCAACCAGAAATTCTTTGCAGTGTGTGTGTATAGACGAACTTACAGGATATATCCAATTTGTTCTCCAACCAGAAATTCTTTGGAGTGTGTGTGTATAGACGAACTGCCAGGATATATCCTATTTCGTACTGTAACAAGACTAATTGCAGTGTTCGTGTATAATAGAACTTCCAGAATATATCCTATTTAGTTCTCCACCCAGTAGTACTTTGGAGTGTTCCTGTACAGACTAACATCCCGGATATTACCTACTTCGTTCCGCAACCAGAAACTCTTTGGAGTGTGTGTGTATAGACGAACTTCCAGGATATATCTTATTTCGTTCTGCAACCACAAATTCCTTGGAGTGTGTGTGTATAGACGAACTTGCAGGATATATCTTATTTCGTTCTGCAACCACAAATTCCTTGGAGTGTGTGTGTATAGACGAACTTCCAGGATATATCATATTTTGTTCTGCACCCAGAAATTCTTTCCAGTGTGTGTGTATAGACGAACTTCCAGGATATATCCTATTTCGTACTGCAACCAGAATATTTGCAGTGTTCGTGTATAATCGAACTTCCAAGATATATATTATTTTCTCTTCACTCAGAAGTATTTTGGAGTGTTCCTCTATAGACGAAAAATCACGGATATTAACTGCTTCATTCTGCAACCAGAAATTCTTTGCAGTGTATGTGTATAATCGAACTTACAGGATATATCATATTTCGCTCTGCAACAAGAAATTTTTTGCACTGTGTGTGTATAGACGAACTTCCAGGATATATCCTATTTTTTTCTTCACCCAGAAGTACTTTGGAGTGTTCCTTTATAGACGAACATCCCAGACATTAACTGCTTCGTTCTGCAACCAGAAATTCTTTGGAGTGTGTCCGTATAGACGAACTTCCAGGGTATATCCTATTTCGTTCTGCAACCAGATATTATTTGGGGTGTATGTGTATAGACGAACTTCCAGGACACATTATATTTCGTTCTGCAACCAGAAACTCTTTGCAGTGTGTGTATATAGACGAACTTCAAGGATATATCCTATTTCGATCTGCAACCAGAAATTCCTTGGAGTGTGTGTGTATATACGAACTTCATGGATATATCCTATTTCGTTCTGCAACCAGAAACTCTTAGCAGTGTGTGTGTATAGACGAACTTCCAGGAGGAATCCTATTTCGTTCTGCAACCAGAAATTTTTTGCAGTGTGTTTATAGAAGACCTTCCAGGATAGATCCTATTTTGTTCTTCAACCAGAAATTCTTTGGAGTGTGTGTGTATAGACGAACTACAAGGATATATTACCTATTACGTCATGCAACCAGAAATTCTTTGGAGTGTGTGTGTATAGACGAACTTCTACGATATATCTATTTTGATTTTGAACCAAAAATTCTTTGCAATGCGTGTGTATAGACGAACTTCTAGGTTATACTTTATTTCGTTCTGGAACCAGAAATTCTTTGGAGCGTGTGTGTATAGACGAACTTCCAGGATATATCATATTTTGTTCTGCAAACAGAAAATCTTTGCAGTGTGTGTGTATAGACGAGCTTCCAGGATACATCCTATCTATTTCCGCAACCAGAAATTCTTTGAAACGTGTGTGTAAAGAGAAACTTCCAGGAAATATCCTATTTCGTACTGTAACCAGACTAATTGCAGTGTTCGTGTATAATCGAACTTCCAGGATGTATCCTATTTAATTCTTCACAAAGAAGTACTTTGGAGTGTTCCTGTATAGACTAACATCCCGGATATTAACTATTTCGTTTTGCAACCAGAAATTCTTTGGAGTGTGTGTTTTTAGACTAACTTCATTTATCTATCCTATTTCGTTCTGCAACCAGGTATTATTTGGAGTGTATGTGTATAGACGAACTTCCAGGATACATCCTATTTCGTTCTGCAACCAGAAACTCTTTGTAGTGTGTGTGTATAGACGAACTTCCAGGTTATATCCTATTTCGATCTGCAACCAGAAATTCCTTTTAGTGTGTGTGTATATACGAACTTCATGGATATATCCTATTTCGTTCTGCAACCAGAAACTCTTTGCAGTGTGTGTGTATAGACGAACTTCTAGGAGGTATCCTATTTCGTTCTGCAACCAGAAATTCTTTGCAGTGTGTGTGTATAGACGAACTTACAGGATATATCCAATTTGTTCTCCAACCAGAAATTCTTTGGAGTGTGTGTGTATAGACGAACTTCCAGGATATATCCTATCTCGTTCTGCAACCAGAAATTCTTTGGAGTGTGTGTTTATAGACGAACTTCATGCATATATCCTATTTCGTCCTGCAACTAGATATTATTTGGAGTGTGAGTGTATAGACGAACTGCCAGGATATATCCTATTTCGATCTGCAACCAGAAATTCCTTTTAGTGTGTGTGTATAGAAGAACTTCCAGGATACATACTTTTTAGTTCCGCAACAAGAAATTCTTTGCAGTGTGTGGATATAGACGAATTTCCAGGATATATGCTATTTTGTTCTTCAAGCAGAAGTACTTTGGTGTGTGCGTGTATAGACGAACTTCCAAAATATATCCTATTTTTTCTTTCTGCAAACAGAAAATCTTTGCAACGTGTGTGTACAGACGAACTTCCAGGATACATCCTATTTCGTTCTGCAACCAGAAATTCTTTGAAGTGTGTGTGTATAGACGAACTTCCAGGATATATCCCATTTCGTTCGGCAACCAGAAATTCATTTGAGTGTGTGTGTATATACGAACTTCCAGGATATATTCTATTTCGATCTGGAACCTGAAATTCCTAGGAGTGTGTGTTTACAGACGAACTTCCAGGATATATCCTATTTCGTTCTGCAACCAGAAATTCTTTGGAGTGTGTGTTTATAGACGAACGTCATTGATATATCCTATTTCGTTCTGCAACCAGATATTATTTGGAGTGTGTGTGTATAGATGAAGTTCCAGGATATATCCTATTTCGTTATGCAACCAGAAACTCTTTGCAGTGTGCATGTATAGACGAACTTCCAGGATATATCCTTTTTCGATCTGCAACCAGAAATTCCATGGAGCGTGTGTGTATAGTCAAACTTCCAGGATACATCCTTTTTAGCTCTGCAACCAGAATTACTTTACAACGTGTCTGTCTAAAGGAAATTCCAGGATATGTCCTATTTCGTACTGCAATCAGATTATTTGCTGTGTTCGTGCATAATCGAACTTTCAGGATATATCCTATTTGGTTCTTCACCCAGAAGGACTTTGGAGTGTGTGTGTATAAGCGAACATATAGGATATATCCTTTTTCGTTCTGCAAAAAGAAACTCTTTGCAGTGTGTGTAAATAGACGAACTTTCAGGATATATCCTATTTCGATCTACAACCAGAAAATCTTTGCAGTGTGTGTGTATAGTCGAACTTCCAGGATCTATCCTATTTCTTTCTTCAAGCAAAGCACTTTGGTGTGTGCGTCTAATTACGAACTTCCAGGATATATCCTATTTCGTTCTGCAACCAGAAACTCTTTGCAGTGTGTGTGTATAGACGATCTTTCAGGATATATCCTATTTCGTATTGCAACCAGAAATTTTTTGCAGTGTTTGTGTATAGACGAAATTCCAGGATATATCCTATTTCGATCTGCATTCAGAAATTCTTTGGAGTGTGTATGTATAAATGAACTTCCAGGATATATCCTATTTCGTTCTATAACCAGAAATTATATAAAGTGTGTTTGTATAGACGAACTTCCAGGATTTATCCTATTTTGTTCTGCAACCAGATATTATTTGGAGTGTGTGTGTATAGACGAACTTAAGGGTTACATGCTATTTCGTTCCGAAACAAGAAATTCTTTGCAACGTGTGTGTATAGACGAACATCCAGGATATATCCTATTTCGTTCTGCAACCAGATATTTTTTGGAGTGGGACTGTATAAACGAACTTCCAGGATTTATCCTATTTCGTTTTGCAACCACATATTATTTGGAGTGTGTGTGTATAGACGAACTTAAGGGTTACATGCTATTTCGTTCTGCAACAAGAAATTCTTTGCAACTTGTGTGTATAGGCGAACTTCCAGGTTATATCCTATTTCCATCTGCAACCAGAAATTCTTTGGAGTGTGTGTGTATAGATGAACTTCCAGGATAAATCCTATTCCGTTCTGCAACCAGAAATTATATGTAGTGTGTTAGTATAGACGAACTTCCAGGATTTATCCTTTTTCGTTCTGCAACCAGAAACTCTTTGCAGTGTGTGTGTATAGACGAACTTCCAGGATATATCCTATTTTTTCTTCAAGCTGAAGTACTTTGGTGTGTGCGTGTATAGACGAACTTCCAGGATATATCCTATTTTGTTCTGCAAACAGAAAATCTTTGCAGTGTGTGTGTATAGACGAGCTTCCAGGATACATCCTATTTATTTCCGCAACCAGAAATTCTTTGAAACGTGTGTGTAAAGAGAAACTTCCAGGAAATATCCTATTTCGTACTGTAATCAGACTAATTGCAGTGTTCGTGTATAATCGAACTTCCAGGATGTATCCTATTTAATTCTTCACAAAGAAGTACTTTGGAGTGTTCCTGTATAGACTAACATCCCGGATATTAACTACTTCGTTCTGCAACCAGAAATTCTATGGAGTGTGTGTGTATAGAGAAACTTCCAGGATATATCCTATTTTGTTCTGCAAACAGAAAATCTTTGCAACGTGTGTGTACAGACGAACTTCCAGGAAATATCCTATTTTGTTCATCTAGCAGAAGTAGTTTGGTGTGTGCGTGTATAAATGAACGTCCAGGATATACCTTATTTCTTTCTGCAACCAGATACTCTTTGCAGTGTTTGTGTCTTGACGAAATTCCAGGATGTATCCTATTTCTTTCTACAACCAGAAATTCTTTGCAGTATGTATGTATAGACGAACCTCCAGGATATATCCTATTTCGTTCAGCAACCAGAAATTCTTTGGAGTGTGTGTTTTTAGACGAACTTCATGGATCTATCCTACTTTGTTCTGCAACCAGATATTATTTGGAGTGTGTGTGTATAGACGAACTTCCAGGATATATACCATTTCGTTCTGCAACCAGAAACTCTCTGCAGTGTGTGTGTATAGACGAACTTCCAGGATATATCCTTTTTCGATCTGCAACCAGAAATTCCATGGAGCGTGTGTGTATAGACAAACTTCCAGGATACATCCTTATTAGTTCTGCAACATGAATTACTTTGCAACGTGTGTGGACAAACAAAATTCCAAGATATATCCTATTTCGTACTGCAATCAGATTATTTGCAGTGTTCGTGTATAATCGACCTTCCAGGATATATCCCTTTTTGTTCTTCACCCAGAAGTTCTTTGGAGTGTGTGTCTATAGACTAACATATAGGATATATCCTTTTTCGTTCTGCAACCAGAAACTCTTTGCAGTGTGTGTATATAAACGAACTTTCAGGATATATCCTATTTCGATCTGCAACCAGAAGCTCTTTGCAGTGTATGTGTATAGACGAACTTCCAGGATGCATCCTATTTTGTTCTTCAAGGAAAAGTACTTTGGTATGTGCGTGTAAATACGAACTTCGAGGATATATCCTATTTCGTTCTTCAACCAGAAATTCTTTGGAGTGTGTGTGTATAGACGAACTTCCAGGATATATCCTATTTTGTTCTTCAAGCAGAAGTTCTTTGGTGTATGCGTGTATAGACGAACTTCCAGGATATATCCTTTTTCGATCTGCAATCAGAAATATTTTGGAGTGTGTGTGTTTAGGTGAACTTCCAGGATATATCCTATTTCGTTCTGCAACCAAAAATTATATGGAGTGTGTTTGTATAGACGAACTTCCAGGATATATCCTATTTCGTCCTGCAACCAGAAACTGTTTGAAGTGTGAGTGTATAGACGAACTTCCAGGATACATCCTATTTCTATCTGCAACCAGAAATTCTTTGGAGTGTGTTTGTATAGACGAACTTCCAGGATACACCCTATTTAGTTCTGCAACCAGAAATTCTTTGCAGTGTGTGGGTATAGACGAACTTCCAGGATATACCCTATTTTGTTCTTCAAGCAGAAGTACTTTGGTGTGTGCGTGTATAGATGAACTTCCAGGATATATCCTATTTTCTTCTTCAACAGAAAATCTTTGCAACGTGTGTGTACAGACGAACATCCAGGATATATCCTAATTCGTTCTGCAAGCAGAAAGTCTTTGCAGTGTGTGTGTATAGACGAACTTCCAGGATACATCCTATTTAGTTCTGCAACCAGAAATTCTTTGCAACGTGTGTGTATAGAGAAACTTCCAGATATATCATTTTTCGTTCTGCAACCAGAAATTCATTTGAGTGTATGCGTGTATACGAACTTCAAGGATATATCCTATTTCGATCTGCAATCTGAAATTCCTTTGAGTGTGTGTGTATAGACGAGCTTCCAGGATACATCCTATTTATTTCCGCAACCAGAAATTCTTTGAAACGTCTGTGTATAGAGAAACTTCCAGGAAATATCCTATTTCGTACTGCTACAAGACTAATTTCACTGTTCGTGTATAATCGAACTTCCAGAATATATCCTATTTAGTTCTTCACCCAGTAGTACTTTGGAGTGTTCCCGTACAGACTAACATCCCGGATATTAACTACTTCGTTCCGAAACCAGAATCTCTTTGGAGTGTGTGTGTATAGACGAACTTCCAGGATATATCTTATTTCGTTCTGCAAGCACAAATTCCTTGGAGTGTGTGTGTATAGACGAACTTCCAGGATATATCTTATTTCGTTCTGCAACCACAAATTCTTTGGAGTGTGTGTGTATAGTCGAACTTCCAGTATATATCATATTTTGTTCTGCACCCAGAAATTCTTTCCAGTGTGTGTGTATAGACGAACTTCCAGTATATATCATATTTTGTTCTGCACCCAGAAATTCTTTCCAGTGTTCGTGTATAATCGAACTTCCAAGATGTATATTATTTTCTCTTCACTCAGAAGTATTTTGGAGTGTTCCTCTATAGACGAAAATCCCGGATATTAACTGCTACATTCTGCAATCAGAAATTCTTTGCAGTGTATGTGTATAATCGAATTTGCAGGATATATCATATTTCGCTCTGCAACCAGAAATTTTTTGCACTGTGTGTGTATAGACGAACTTCCAGGATATATCCTATTTTTTCTTCACGCAGAAGTACTTTGGAGTGTTCCTTTATAGACGAACATCCCAGACATTAACTGCTTCGTTCTGCAACAAGAAATCCTTTGGAGTGTGTCCGTATAGACGAACTTCCAGGATATATCCTATTTCGTTCTGCAACCAGATATTATTAGGGGTGTATGTGTACAGACGAACTTCCAGGATACATCCTATTTCGTTCTGCAACCAGAAACTCTTTGCAGTGTGTGTATATAGACGAACTTCAAGGATATATCCTTTTTCGATCTGCAACCAGAAATTCCTTAGAGTGTGTGTGTATATACGAACTTCATGGATATATCCTTATTCGTTCTGCAACCAGAAACTCTTTGCATTGTGTGTGTGTATAGACGAACTTCCAGGAGGAATCCTATTTCGTTCTGCAACCAGAAATTTTTTGCAGTGTGTGTGTATAGACGAACTTCCAGGATAGATCCTATTTTGTTCTTCAACCAGAAATTCTTTGGAGTGTGTGTGTATAGACGAACTACAAGGATATATTACCTAGTACGTTATGCAACCAGAATTTCTTTGCAGTGTGTGTATATAGACGAACTTCCAGGATATATCCTTTTTCGATCTGCCACCAGAAATTCCATGGAGCGTGTGTGTATAGACAAACTTCCAGGATATATCCTATTTAGTTCTGCAACCAGTATTACCTTGCAACGTGTGTGTATAAAGAAAATTCCAGGATATATTCTATTTCGTACTGCAATGAGATTATTTGCAGTGTTCGTGTATAATCGAGCGTCCAGGATATATCGTATTTTGTTCTTCACCCTGAAGCACTTTGGAGTGTGTGTCTATTGACGAACATATAGGATATATGCTTTTTCGTTCTGCAAACAGAAACTCTTTGCAGTGTGTGTATATAGAAGAACTTTCAGGATATATCCTATTTCGATCTGCAACCAGAAGCTCTTTGCAGTGTATGTGTATAGACGAACTTCCAGGATGTATCCTATTTCGTTCTTCAAAAAAAGTACTTTGGTGTGTGCGTGTAAATACGAACTTCGAGAATATATCCTATTTCATTCTGCAACAAGAAATTCTTTGGAGTGTGTGTGTATAGACGAAATTCCAGGATACATCCTATTTTGTTCTTCAAGCAGAAGTTCTTTGGTGTCTGCGTGTATAGACGAACTTCCAGGATATATCCTATTTAGTTCTGCAACCAGAAATTCTTTGCAGTGTGTGGGTATAGACGAACTTCCAGGATATATCCTATTTTCTTCTGCAAACAGAAAATCTTTGCAACGTGTGTGTACAGACGAACTTCCAGGATATATCCTAATTCGTTCTGCAACCAGAAAGTCTTTGCAGTGTGAGTGTATAGACGAACTTCCATGATACATCCTATTTCGTTCTGCAACCAGAAATTCTCTGCAACGTGTGTGTATAGAGAAACTTCCAGATATATCCTATTTCGTTCTGCAACCAGAAACTCTTTGCAGTGTGTGTGTATAGACGAACTTCCAGGAGGAATACTATTTCGTTCTGCAACCAGAAATTTTTTCCAGTGTGTGTGTGTAGACGAACTTCCAGGATCGATCGTATTTCGTTCTTCAACCAGAAATTCTTTGGAGTGTGTGTGTATAGACGAACTACAAGGATATATTACCTATTACGTTATGAAACCAGAAATTCTTTGGAGTGTGTGTGTACAGACGGACTTCCAGGATACATCCTAATTGGATCCGAAACCAGAATTTTTTTGCAACTTGTGTGTATAGAGAAACGTCGAGGACATATCCTATTTCGTACTGCAACCATTATATTTGCAGGGCTCGTGTATAATCTAACTTCCAGAATATATCGTATTTTTTTCTTCACCCAGAAGTACTTTGGAGTGTTCTTTTATAGACGAATATCCCGGACATTCACTGCTACGTTCTGCAACCAGAAATTCTTTGGACTGTGTGTGTATATATGAACTTCCTGGATATATCCTATTTTGTTCTGCAACCATGTATTATTTGGAGTGTATGTGTATAGACGAACTTCCAAAATACATCCTATTTCGTTCTGCAACCAGAAACTCTTTGCAGTGTGTGTGTATAGACGAGCTTCCAGGTTATATCCTATTTCGATCTGCAACCAGCAATTCCTTTTAGTGTGTGTGTATATACGAACTTCATGGATATATCCTATTTCGTTCTGCAACCAGAAACTCTTTGCAGTGTGTGTGTATAGACGAACTTCCAGGAGGTATCCTATTTCGTTCTGCAACCAGAAACTGTTTGCAGTGTGTGTGAATAGACGAACTTCTAGGATATATCCTATTTCGATCTGCATTCAGAAATTCTTTGGAGTGTGTGTGTATACATGAACTTCCAGGATATATCCTATTTCGTTCTACAACGAGAAATTATATGGAGTGTGTTTGTATAGACGAACTTCCAGGATTTATCCTATTTCGTTCTGCAACCAGATATTATTTGGAGTTTGTGTGTATAGACGAACTTAAGGGTTACATGCTATTTCGTTCTGCAACAAGAAATTCTTTGCAACTTGTGTGTATAGACGAACTTCCAGGTTATATCCTATTTCCATCTGCAACCAGAAATTCTTTGGAGTTTGTGTGTATAGATGAACTTCCAGGATATATCCTATTCCGTTCTGCAACCAGAAATTATATGTAGTGTGTTAGTATAGACGAACTTCCAGGATTTATCCTTTTTCGTTCTGCAACCAGAAACTCTTTGCAGTGTGTGTGTATAGACGAACTTCCAGGATATATCCTATTTTTTTCTTCAAGCAGAAGTACTTTGGTGTGTGCGTGTATAGACGAACTTCCAGGATATATCCTATTTTGTTCTGCAAACAGAAAATCTTTGCAGTGTGTGTGTATAGGCGAGCTTCCAGGATACATCCTATTTATTTCCGCAACCAGAAATTCTTTGAAACGTGTGTGTAAACAGAAACTTCCAGGAAATATCCTATTTCGTACTGTAACCAGACTAATTGCAGTGTTCGTGTATAATCGAACTTCCAGGATGTATCCTATTTAATTCTTCACAAAGAAGTACTTTGGAGTGTTCCCGTATAGACTAACATCCCGGATATTAACTACTTCGTTCTGCAACCAGAAATTCTATGGAGTGTGTGTGTATAGACGAACTTCCAGGATATATCCTATTTTGTTCTGCAAACAGAAAATCTTTGCGACGTGTGTGTACCGACGAACTTCCATTAAATATCCTATTTTGTTCTTCAAGCAGAAGTAGTTTGGTGTGTGCGTGTATAAATGAACGTCCAGGATATACCTTATTTCTTTCTGCAACCAGATACTCTTTGCAGTGTTTGTGTCTTGACGAAGTTCCAGGATGTATCCTATTTCTTTCTACAACCAGAAATTCTTTGCAGTATGTGTGTGTAGACGAACCTCCAGGATATATTCTATTTCGTTCAGCAACAAGAAATTCTTTGGAGTGTGTGTTTTTAGACGAACTTCATGGATCTATCCTATTTTGTTCTGCAACCAGATATTATTTGGAGTGTGTGTGTATAGACGAACTTCCAGGATATATACCATTTCGTTCTGCAACCAGAAACTCTTTGCAGTGTGTGTGTATAGACGAACTTCCAGGATATATCCTTTTTCGATCTGCAACCAGAAATTCCATGGAGCGTGTGTGTATAGACAAACTTCCAGGATACATCCTATTTAGTTCTGCAACCAGAATTACTTTGCAACGTGTGTGGACAAAGAAAATTCCAGGATATATCCTATTTCGTACTGCAATCAGATTATTTGCAGTGTTCGTGTATAATCGACCTTCCAGGTTATATCCTATTTTGTTCTTCACCCAGAAGTTCTTTGGAGTGTGTGTCTATAGACTAACATATAGGATATATCCTTTTTCGTTCTGCAACCAGAAACTCTTTGCAGTGTGTGTATATAAACGAACTTTCAGGATATATCCTATTTCGAACTGCAACCAGAAGCTCTTTGCAGTGTATGTGTATAGACGAACTTCCAGGATGTATCCTATTTTGTTCTTCAAGCAAAGTACTTATGTATGTGCGTGTAAATACGAACTTCGAGGATATATCCTATTTCGATCTGCAATCAGAAATATTTTGGAGTGTGTGTGTTTAGGTGAACTTCCAGGATATATCCTATTTCGTTCTGCAACCAGAAATTATATGGAGTGTGTTTGTATAGACGAGCTTCCAGGATATATCCTATTTCGTTCTGCAACTAGAAACTCTTTGCAGTGTGTGTGTATAGACGAACTTCCAGGATACATCCTATTTCAATCTGCAACCAGAAATTCTTTGGAGTGTGTTTGTATAGACAAACTTCCAGGATACACCCTATTTAGTTCTGCAACCAGAAATTCTTTGCAGTGTGTGGGTATAGACGAACTTCCAGGATATACCCTATTTTGTTCTTCAAGCAGAAGTACTTTGGTGTGTGCGTGTATAGACGAACTTCCAGGATATATCCTATTTTCTTCTTCAACAGAAAATCTTTGCAACGTGTGTGTACAGACGAACATCCAGGATATATCCTAATTCGTTCTGCAAGCAGAAAGTCTTTGCAGTGTGTGTGTATAGACGAACTTCCAGGATACATCCTGTTTAGTTCTGCAACCAGAAATTTTTTGCAACGTGTGTGTAAAGAGAAACTTCCAGATATATCCTTTTTCGTTCTGCAACCAGAAATTCATTTGAGTGTATGTGTATATACGAACTTCTAGGATATATCCTTTTTCGATCTGCTACCTGAAATTCCTTGGAGTGTGTGTTTATAGGCGAACTTCCAGGATATATCTTATTTCGTTCTGCAACCACAAATTCCTTGGAGTGTGTGTGTATAGACAAACTTCCAGGATATATCTTATTTCGTTCTGCAAACTACAAATTCCTTGGAGTGTGTGTGTATAGACGAACTTCCAGGATATATCATATTTTGTTCTGCACCCAGAAATTCTTTCCAGTGTGTGTGTATAGACGAACTTCCAGGATATATCCTATTTCGTACTGCAACCAGAATATTTGCAGTGTTCGTGTATAATCGAACTTCCAAGATATATATTATTTTCTCTTCACTCAGAAGTATTTTGGAGTGTTCCTGTATAGACGAAAAATCACGGATATTAACTGCTTCATTCTGCAACCAGAAATTCTTTGTAGTGTATGTGTATAGTCGAACTTACAGGATATATCATATTTCGCTCTGCAACCAGAAATTTTTTGCACTGTGTGTGTATAGACGAACTTCCACGATATATCCTATTTTTTTCTTCACCCAGAAGTACTTTGGAGTGTTCCTTTATAGACGAACATCCCAGACAATAACTGCTTCGTTCTGCAACCAGAAATTCTTTGGAGTGTGTCCGTATAGACGAACTTCCAGGATATATCCTATTTCGTTCTGCAACCAGATATTATTTGGGGTGTATGTGTATAGACGAACTTCCAGGATACATTATATTTCGTTCTGCACCCAGAAACTCTTTGCAGTGTGTGTATATAGACGGACTTCAAGGATATATCCTATTTCGATCTGCAACCAGAAATTCCTTGGAGTGTGTGTGTATATACGAACTTCATGGATATATCCTATTTCGTTCTGCAACCAGAAACTCTTTGCAGTGTGTGTGTATAGACGAACTTCCAGGAGGAATCCTATTTCGTTCTGCAACCAGAAATTTTATGCAGTGTGTGTATAGACGAACTTCTAGGAGGTATCCTATTTCGTTCTGCAACCAGAAATTCTTTGCAGTGTGTGTGTATAGACGAACTTACAGCATATATCCAATTTGTTCTCCAACCAGAAATTCTTTGGAGTGTGTGTGTATAGACGAACTGCCAGGATATATCCTATTTCGTTCTGCAACCAGAAATTCTTTGGAGTGTGTGTGTATAGACGAACTTACAGGATATATCCTATTTCGTTCTGCAACCAGTTATTATTTGGAGTGTGTGTGTATAGAAGAACTTCCAGGATACATACTTTTTAGTTCCGCAACAAGAAATTCTTTGCAGTGTGTGGATATAGACGAATTTCCAGGATATATCCCATATTGTTCTTCAAGCAGAAGTACTTTGGTGTGTGCGTGTATAGACGAACTTCCAGGATATATCCTATTTTTTTCTGCAAACAGAAAATCTTTGCAACGTGTGTGTACAGACGAACTTCCAGGATACATCCTATTTCGTTCTGCAACCAGAAATTCTTTGCAGTCTGTGTGTATAGACGAACTTCCAGGATATATCCCATTTCGTTCGGCAACCAGAAATTCATTTGAGTGTGTGTGTATATACGAACTTCCAGGATATATTCTATTTCGATCTGGAACCTGAAATTCCTTGGAGTGTGTGTTTATAGACGAACTTCCAGGATATATCCTATTCCGTTCTGCAACCAGAAATTATATGTAGTGTGTTAGTATAGACGAACTTCCAGGATTTATCCTTTTTCGTTCTGCAACCAGAAACTCTTTGCAGTGTGTGTGTATAGACGAACTTCCAGGATATATCCTATTTTTTTCTTCAAGCAGAAGTACTTTGGTGTGTGCGTGTATAGACGAACTTCCAGGATATATCCTATTTTGTTCTGCAAACAGAAAATCTTTGCAGTGTGTGTGTATAGGCGAGCTTCCAGGATACATCCTATTTATTTCCGCAACCAGAAATTCTTTGAAACGTGTGTGTAAACAGAAACTTCCAGGAAATATCCTATTTCGTACTGTAACCAGACTAATTGCAGTGTTCGTGTATAATCGAACTTCCAGGATGTATCCTATTTAATTCTTCACAAAGAAGTACTTTGGAGTGTTCCCGTATAGACTAACATCCCGGATATTAACTACTTCGTTCTGCAACCAGAAATTCTATGGAGTGTGTGTGTATAGATGAACTTCCAGGATATATCCTATTTTGTTCTGCAAACAGAAAATCTTTGCGACGTGTGTGTACCGACGAACTTCCATTAAATATCCTATTTTGTTTTTCAAGCAGAAGTAGTTTGGTGTGTGCGTGTATAAGTGAACGTCCAGGATATACCTTATTTCTTTCTGCAACCAGATACTCTTTGCAGTGTTTGTGTCTTGACGAAGTTCCAGGATGTATCCTATTTCTTTCTACAACCAGAAATTCTTTGCAGTATGTGTGTATAGACGAACCTCCAGGATATATTCTATTTCGTTCAGCAACAAGAAATTCTTTGGAGTGTGTGTTTTTAGACGAACTTCATGGATCTATCCTATTTTGTTCCGCAACCAGATATTATTTGGAGTGTGTGTGTATAGACGAACTTCCAGGATATATACCATTTCGTTCTGCAACCAGAAACTCTTTGCAGTGCGTGTGTATAGACGAACTTCCAGGATATATCCTTTTTCGATCTGCAACCAGAAATTCCATGGAGCGTGTGTGTATAGACAAACTTCCAGGATACATCCTATTTAGTTCTGCAACCAGAATTACTTTGCAACGTGTGTGTACAAAGAAAATTCCAGGATATATCCTATTTCGTACTGCAATCAGATTATTTGCAGTGTTTGTGTATAATCGACCTTCCAGGTTATATCCTATTTTGTTCTTCACCCAGAAGTTCTTTGGAGTGTGTGTCTATAGACTAACATATAGGATATATCCTTTTTCGTTCTGCAACCAGAAACTCTTTGCACTGTGTGTATATAAACGAACTTTCAGGATATATCCTATTTCGAACTGCAACCAGAAGCTCTTTGCAGTGTATGTGTATAGACGAACTTCCAGGATGTATCCTATTTTGTTCTTCAAGCAAAGTACTTATGTATGTGCGTGTAAATACGAACTTCGAGGATATATCCTATTTCGATCTGCAATCAGAAATATTTTGGAGTGTGTGTGTTTAGGTGAACTTCCAGCATATATCCTATTTCGTTCTGCAACCAGAAATTATATGGAGTGTGTTTGTATAGACGAGCTTCCAGGATATATCCTATTTCGTTCTGCAACTAGAAACTCTTTGCAGTGTGTGTGTATAGACGAACTTCCAGGATACATCCTATTTCAATCTGCAACCAGAAATTCTTTGGAGTGTGTTTGTATAGACGAACTTCCAGGATACACCCTATTTAGTTCTGCAACCAGAAATTCTTTGCAGTGTGTGGGTATAGACGAACTTCCAGGATATACCCTATTTTGTTCTTCAAGCAGAAGTACTTTGGTGTGTGCGTGTATAGACGAACTTCCAGGATATATCCTATTTTCTTCTTCAACAGAAAATCTTTGCAACGTGTGTGTACAGACGAACATCCAGGATATATCCTAATTCGTTCTGCAAGCAGAAAGTCTTTGCAGTGTGTGTGTATAGACGAACTTCCAGGATACATCCTATTTAGTTCTGCAACCAGAAATTCTTTGCAACGTGTGTGTATAGAGAAACTTCCAGATATATCCTTTTTCGTTCTGCAACCAGAAATTCATTTGAGTGTATGTGTATATACGAACTTCCAGGATATATCTTATTTCGTTCTGCAACCACAAATTCCTTGGAGTGTGTGTGTATAGACGAACTTCCAGGATATATCTTATTTCGTTCTGCAACCACAAATTCCTTGGAGTGTGTGTGTATAGACGAACTTCTAGGATATATCATATTTTGTTCTGCACCCAGAAATTCTTTCCAGTGTGTGTGTATAGACGAACTTCCAGGATATATCATATTTCGTACTGCAACCAGAATATTTGCAGTGTTCGTGTATAATCGAACTTCCAAGATATATATTATTTTCTCTTCACTCAGAAGTATTTTGGAGTGTTCCTCTATAGACGAAAAATCACGGATATTAACTGCTTCATTCTGCAACCAGAAATTCTTTGTAGTGTATGTGTATAATCGAACTTACAGGATATATCATATTTCGCTCTGCAACCAGAAATTTTTTGCACTGTGTGTGTATAGACAAACTTCCACGATATATCCTATTTTTTTCTTCACCCAGAAGTACTTTGGAGTGTTCCTTTATAGACGAACATCCCAGACAATAACTGCTTCGTTCTGCAACCAGAAATTCTTTGGAGTGTGTCCGTATAGACGAACTTCCAGGATATATCCTATTTCGTTCTGCAACCAGATATTATTTGGGGTGTATGTGTATAGACGAACTTCCAGGATACATTATATTTCGTTCTGCAACCAGAAACTCTTTGCAGTGTGTGTATATAGACGGACTTCAAGGATATATCCTATTTCGATCTGCAACTAGAAATTCCTTGGAGTGTGTGTGTATATACGAACTTCATGGATATATCCTATTTCGTTCTGCAACCAGAAACTCTTTGCAGTGTGTGTGTATAGACGAACTTCCAGGAGGAATCCTATTTCGTTCTGCAACCAGAAATTTTATGCAGTGTGTGTATAGACGAACTTCTAGGAGGTATCCTATTTCGTTCTGCAACCAGAAATTCTTTGCAGTGTGTGTGTATAGACGAACTTACAGCATATATCCAATTTGTTCTCCAACCAGAAATTCTTTGGAGTGTGTGTGTATAGATGAACTGCCAGGATATATCCTATTTCGTTCTGCAACCAGAAATTCTTTGGAGTGTGTGTGTATAGACGAACTTCCAGGATATATCCTATTTCGTTCTGCAACCAGGTATTATTTGGAGTGTGTGTGTATAGAAGAACTTCCAGGATACATACTTTTTAGTTCCGCAACAAGAAATTCTTTGCAGTGTGTGGATATAGACGAATTTCCAGGATATATCCTATTTTTTTCTGCAAACAGAAAATCTTTGCAACGTGTGTGTACAGACGAACTTCCAGGATACATCCTATTTCGTTCTGCAACCAGAAATTCTTTGTAGTCTGTGTGTATAGACGAACTTCCAGGATATATCCCATTTCGTTCGGCAACCAGAAATTCATTTGAGTGTGTGTGTATATACGAACTTCCAGGATATATTCTATTTCGATCTGGAACCTGAAATTCCTTGGAGTGTGTGTTTATAGACGAACTTCCAGGATATATCCTATTTCGTTCTGCAACCAGAAATTCTTTGGAGTGTGTGTTTATAGACGAACTTCATTGATATATCCTATTTCGTTCTGCAACCAGATATTATTTGGAGTGTGTGTGTATAGACGAACTTCCAGGATATATCCTATTTCGTTATGCAACCAGAAACTCTTTGGAGTGTGCGTGTATAGACGAACTTCCAGGATATATCCTTTTTCGATCTGCAACCAGAATTTCCATGGAGCGTGTGTGTATAGACAAACTTCCAGGATACATCCTATTTAGCTCTGCAACCAGAATTACTTTACAACGTGGCTGTATAAAGAAAATTCCAGGATATATCCTATTTCGTACTGCAATCAGATTATTTGCAGTGTTTCATGTATAATCGAACTTTCAGGATATATCCTATTTGGTTCTTCACCCAGAAGTACTTTGTAGTGTGTG
The DNA here is from genome assembly GCF_964235325.1 of Thermobia domestica. Lineage (NCBI taxonomy): Eukaryota > Metazoa > Arthropoda > Insecta > Zygentoma > Lepismatidae > Thermobia > Thermobia domestica. The sequence continues at coordinate 147,387,103 of NC_137470.1, read as the reverse complement.
TGTATAGGCGAACATATAGGATATATCCTTTTTCGTTCTGCAAAAAGAAACTCTTTGCAGTGTGTGTAAATAGACGAACTTTCAAGATATATCCTATTTCGATCTACAACCAGAAAATCTTTGCAGTGTGTGTGTATAGTCGAACTTCCAGGATCTATCCTATTTCTTTCTTCAAGCAAAGCACTTTGGTGTGTGCGTCTAATTACGAACTTCGAGGATATATCCTATTTCGTTCTGCAACCAGAAATTCTTTGGAGTGTGTGTGTATACACGATCTTTCAGGATATATCCTATGTCGTACTGCAACCAGAAATTCTTTGCAGTGTTTGTGTATAGACGAAATTCCAGGATATATCCTATTTCGATCTGCATTCAGAAATTCTTTGGAGTGTGTGTGTATAAATGAACTTCCAGAATATATCCTATTTTGTTCTGCACCCAGAAATTCTTTCCAGTGTGTGTGTATAGACGAACTTCCAGGATATATCCTATTTCGTACTGCAACCAGAATATTTGCAGTGTTCGTGTATAATCGAACTTTCAGGATATATCCTATTTGGTTCTTCACCCAGAAGTACTTTGTAGTGTGTGTCTATAGACTAACATATAGGATATATCCTTTTTCGTTCTGCAACCAGAAACTCTTTGCAGTGTGTGTATATAAACGAACTTTTAGGATATATCCTATTTCGATCTGCAACCAGAAGCTCCTTGCAGTGTATGTCTATAGACGAACTTCCAGGATGTATCCTGTTTTGTTCTTCAAGGAAAGTACTTTGGTATGTGCGTGTAAATACGAACTTCGAGGATATATCCTATTTCGTTCTTCAACCAGAAATTCTTTGGAGTGTGTGTGTATAGACGAACTTCCAGGATATATCCTATTTTGTTCTTCAAGCAGAATTTCTTTGGTGTGTGCGTGTATAGACGAACTTCCAGGATATATCCTATTTCTATCTGCAATCAGAAATATTTTGGAGTGTGTGTGTTTAGGTGAACTTCCAGGATATATCCTATTTCGTTCTGCAACCAGAAGTTATATGGAGTGTGTTTGTATAGACAAAATTCCAGGATATATCCTATTTCGTTCTGCAACCAGAAATTCTTTGCAGTGTGTGTGTATAGACGAACTTCCAGGATACATCCTATTTCAATCTGCAACCAGAAATTCTTTGGAGTGTGTTTGTATAGACGAACTTCAGGATACACCCTATTTTGTTCTGCAACCAGAAATTCTTTGCAGTGTGTGGGTATAGACGAAGTTCCAGGATATACCCTATTTTGTTCTTCAAGCAGAAGTACTTTGGTGTGTTCGTCTATAGACAAACTTCCAGGATATATCCTATTTCGTTCTGCAACCAGAAACTCTTTGCAGTGTTTGTGTATAGACTATCTTTCAGGATATATCCTATGTCGTACTGCAACCAGAAATTCTTTGCAGTGTTTGTGTATAGACGAAATTCCAGGATATATCCTATTTCGATCTGCATTCAGAAATTCTTTGGAGTGTGTGTGTATAAATGAACTTCCAGGATATATCCTATTTTGTTCTGCACCCAGAAATTCTTTCCAGTGTGTGTGTATAAACGAACTTCCAGGATATATCCTATTTCGTTCTGCAACCAGAAATTCTTTGCAGTGTGTGTGTGTATAGACGAACTTCCAGGATACATCCTATTTCAATCTGCAACCAGAAATTCTTTGGAGTGTGTTTGTATAGACGAACTTCAGGATACACCCTATTTTGTTCTGCAACCAGAAATTCTTTGCAGTGTGTGGGTATAGACGAACTTCCAGGATATATCCTATTTTCTTCTTCAACAGAAAATCTTTGCAACGTGTGTGTACAGACGAACATCCAGGATATATCCTAATTCGTTCTGCAACCAGAAATTCTTTGCAACGTGTGTGTATAGAGAAACTTCCAGATATATCCTTTTTCGTTCTGCAACCAGAAATTCATTTGAGTGTATGCGTATATACGAACTTCAAGGATATATCCTATTTCGATCTGCAATCTGAAATTCCTTGGAGTGTGTGTGTATAGACGAGCTTCCAGGATACATCCTATTTATTTCCGCAACCAGAAATTCTTTAAAACGTCTGTGTATAGAGAAACTTCCAGGAAATATCCTATTTCGTATTGTAACAAGACTAATTGCAGTGTTCGTGTATAATCGAACTTCCAGAATATATCCTATTTAATTCTTCACCCAGTAGTACTTTGGAGTGTTCCTGTACAGACTAACATCCCGGATATTAACTACTTCGTTCCGCAACCAGAAACTCTTTGGAGTGTGTGTGTATAGACGAACTTCCTGGATATATCTTATTTCGTTCTGCAACCACAAATTCTTTCCAGTGTGTGTGTATAGACGAACTTCCAGGATATATCCTATTTCGTACTGCAACCAGAATATTTGCAGTGTTCGTGTATAATCGAACTTCCAAGATATATATTATTTTCTCTTCACTCAGAAGTATCTTGGAGTGTTCCTCTATAGACGAAAATCCCGGATATTAACTGCTTCATTCTGCAACCAGAAATTCTTTGCAGTGTATGTGTATAATCGAACTTACAGGATATATCATATTTCGCTCTGCAACCAGAAATTTTTTGCACTGTGTGTGTATAGACGAACTTCCAGGATATATCCTATTTTTTCTTCACCCAGAAGTACTTTGGAGTTTTCCTTTATAGACGAACATCCCAGACATTAACTGCTTCGTTCGGCAACCAGAAATCCTTTGGAGTGTGTCCGTATAGACGAACTTCCAGGATATATCCTATTTCGTTCTGCAACCAGATATTATTTGGGGTGTATGTGTATAGACGAACTTCCAGGATACATCCTATTTTGTTCTGCAACCAGAAACTCTTTGCAGTGTGTGTATATAGACGAACTTCAAGGATATATCCTATTTCGATCTGCAACCAGAAATTCCTTGGAGTGTGTGTGTATATACGAACTTCATGGATATATCCTATTTCGTTCTGCAACCAGAAACTCTTTGCAGTGTGTGTGTGTATAGACGAACTTCCAGGAGGAATCCTATTTCATTCTGCAACCAAAAATTCTTTGCAGTGCGTGTGTATAGACGAACTTCTAGGTTATATTTTATTTCGTTCTGGAACCAGAAATTCTTTGGAGTGTGTGTGTATACACGAACTTCCAGGATATATCCTATTTCGTTCTGCAACCAGATATTATTTGGAGTGTGAGTGTATAGACGAACTTCCAGGATATAACCTATTTCGTTCTGCAACCAGAAACACTTTGCTGTGTGTGTGTATAGACGAACGTCTAGGATATATCCTATTTCCATCTGCATTCAGACATTCTTTGGAGTGTGTGTGTATACATGAACTTCCAGGATATATCCTATTTCGTTCTATAACCAGAAATTATATGGAGTGTGTTAGTATAGACGAACTTATAGGATTTATCCTATTTCTTTCTGCAACCGGATATTATTTGGAGTGTGTGTGTATAGACGAACTTAAGGGTTACATGCTATTTCGTTCTGCAACAAGAAATTCTTTGCAACTTGTGTGTATAGACAAGCTTCCAGCTTATATCCTATTTCCATCTGCAACCAGAAATTCTTTGGAGTGTGTGAGTATAGATCAACTTCCAGGATATATCCTATTCCGTTCTGCAACCAGAAATTATATGTAGTGTGTTAGTATAGACGAACTTCCAGGATTTATCCTTTTTCGTTCTGCAACCAGAAACTCTTTGCAGTGTGTGTGTATAGACGAACTTCCAGGATATATCCTATTTTTTCTTCAAGCAGAAGTACTTTGGTGTGTGCGTGTATAGACGAACTTCCAGGATATATCCTATTTTGTTCTGCAAACAGAAAATCTTTGTAGTGTGTGTGTATAGACCAGCTTCCAGGATACATCCTATTTATTTCCGCAACCAGAAATTCTTTGAAACGTGTGTGTAAAGAGAAACTTCCAGGAAATATCCTATTTGTTACTGTAAACAGACTAATTGCAGTGTTCGTGTATAATCGAACTTTCAGGATGTATCCTATTTAATTCTTCACAAAGAAGTATTTTGGAGTGTTCCTGTATGGACTAACATCCCGGATATTAACTACTTCGTTCTGCAACCAGAAATTCTATGGAGTGTGTGTGTATAGACGAACTTCCAGGATATATCCTATTTTGCTCTGCAAACAGAAAATCTTTGCGACGTGTGTGTACCGACGAACTTCCATTAAATATCCTATTTTGTTCTTCAAGCAGAAGTAGTTTGGTGTGTGCGTGTATAAATGAACGTCCAGGATATACCTTATTTCTTTCTGCAACCAGATACTCTTTGCAGTGTTTGTGTATTGACGAAGTTCCAGGATGTATCCTATTTCTTTCTACAACCAGAAATTCTTTGCAGTATGTGTGTATAGACGAACCTCCAGGATATATTCTATTTCGTTCAGCAACAAGAAATTCTTTGGAGTTTGTGTTTTTAGACGAACTTCATGGATCTATCCTATTTTGTTCTGCACCCAGATATTATTTGGAGTGTGTGTGTATAGACGAACTTCCAGGATATATACCATTACGTTCTGCAACCAGAAACTCTTTGCAGTGTGTGTGTATAGACGAACTTCCAGGATATATCCTTTTTCGATCTGCAACCAGAAATTCCATGGAGCGTGAGTGTATAGACAAACTTCCAGGATACATCCTATTTAGTTCTGCAACCAGAATTACTTTGCAACGTGTGTGGACAAAGAAAATTCCAGGATATATCCTATTTCGTACTGCAATCAGATTATTTGCAGTGTTCGTGTATAATCGACCTTCCAGGTTATATCCTATTTTGTTCTTCACCCAGAAGTTCTTTGGAGTGTGTGTCTATAGACTAACATATAGGATATATCCTTTTTCTTTCTGCAACCAGAAACTCTTTGCAGTGTGTGTATATAAACGAACTTTCAGGATATATCCTATTTCGATCTGCAACCAGAAGCTCTTTGCAGTGTATGTGTATAGACGAACTTCCAGGATGTATCCTATTTTGTTCTTCAAGCAAAGTACTTATGTATGTGCGTGTAAATACGAACTTCGAGGATATATCCTATTTCGATCTGCAATCAGAAATATTTTGGAGTGTGTGTGTTTAGGTGAACTTCCAGGATATATCCTATTTCGTTCTGCAACCAGAAATTATATGGAGTGTGTTTGTATAGACGAGCTTCAAGGATATATCCTATTTCGTTCTGCAACTAGAAACTCTTTGCAGTGTGTGTGTATAGACGAACTTCCAGGATACATCCTATTTCAATCTGCAACCAGAAATTCTTTGGAGTGTGTTTGTATAGACGAACTTCCAGGATACACCCTATTTAGTTCTGCAACCAGAAATTCTTTGCAGTGTGTGGGTATAGACGAACTTCCAGGATATACCCTATTTTGTTCTTCAAGCAGAAGTACTTTGGTGTGTGCGTGTATAGACGAACTTCCAGGATATATCCTATTTTCTTCTTTAACAGAAAATCTTTGCAACGTGTGTGTACAGACGAACATCCAGGATATATCCTAATTCGTTCTGCAAGCAGAAAGTCTTTGCACTGTGTGTGTATAGACGAACTTCCAGGATACATCCTATTTAGTTCTGCAACCAGAAATTCTTTGCAACGTGTGTGTACAGAGAAACTTCCAGATATATCTTTTTCGTTCTGCAACCACAAATTCCTTGGAGTGTGTGTGTATAGACGAACTTCCAGGATATATCTTATTTCGTTCTGCAACCACAAATTCCTTGGAGTGTGTGTGTATAGACGAACTTCCAGGATATATCATATTTTGTTCTGCACCCAGAAATTCTTTCCAGTGTGTGTGTATAGACGAACTTCCAGGATATATCCTATTTCGTACTGCAACCAGAACATTTGCAGTGTTTGTGTATAATCGAACTTCCAAGATATATATTATTTTGTCTTCACTCACAAGTATTTTGGAGTGTTCCTCTATAGACGAAAAATCACGGATTTAACTGCTTCATTCTGCAACCAGAAATTCTTTGCAGTGTATGTGTATAATCGAACATACAGGATATATCATATTTCGCTCTGCAACCAGAAATTTTTTGCACTGTGTGTATATAGACGAACTTCCAGGATATATCCTATTTTTTTCTTCACCCAGAAGTACTTTGGAGTGTTCCTTTATAGACGAACATCCCAGACAATAACTGCTTCGTTCTGCAACCAGAAATTCTTTGGAGTGTGTCCGTATAGACGAACTTCCAGGATATATCCTATTTCGTTCTGCAACCAGATATTATTTGGGGTGTATGTGTATAGACGAACTTCCAGGATACATTATATTTCGTTCTGCAACCAGAAACTCTTTGCAGTGTGTGTATATAGACGAACTTCAAGGATATATCCTATTTCGATCTACAACCAGAAATTCCTTGGAGTGTGTGTGTATATACGAACTTCATGGATATATCCTACTTCGTTCTGTAACCAGAAACTCTTTGCAGTGTGTGTGTATAGACGAACTTCCAGGAGGAATCCTATTTCGTTCTGCAACCAGAAATTTTATGCAGTGTGTGTATAGACGAACTTCCAGGATAGATCCTATTTTGTTCTTCAACCAGAAATTCTTTGGTGTGTGTGTGTATAGACGAACTACAAATATATATTACCTATTACGTCATGCAACCAGAAATTCTTTGGAGTGTGTGTGTATAGACGAACTTCCACGATATATCTATTTTGATTTTGAACAAAAAATTCATTGCAGTGCGTGTGTATAGACGAACTTCTAGGTTATATTTTATTTCGTTCTGGAACCAGAAATTCTTTGGAGCTTGTGTGTATAGACGAACTTCCAGGATATATCCTATTTTGATCTGCAAACAGAAAATCTTTGCAGTGTGTGTGTATAGACGAGCTTCCAGGATACATCCTATCTATTTCCGCAACCAGAAATTCTTTGAAACGTGTGTGTAAAGAGAAACTTCCAGGGAATATCCCATTTCGTACTGTAACCAGACTAATTGCAGTGTTCGTGTATAATCGAACTTCCAGGATGTATCCTATTTAATTCTTCACAAAGAAGTACTTTGGAGTGTTCCTGTATACACTAACATCCCGGATATTAACTACTTCGTTCTGCAACCAGAAGTTCTTTGGAGTGTGTGTTTTTAGACTAACTTCATGGATCTGTCCTATTTTGTTCTGCAACCAGATATTATTTGCACTGTGTGTGTATAGACGAACTTCCAGGATATATCCTATTTTTTTCTTCACTCAGCAGTACTTTGGAGTGTTCTTTTATAGACTAAAATCCCGGACATTCACTGCTTCGTTCTGCAACCAGAAATTCTTTGGAGTGTGTGTGTATAGACGAACTTCCAGGATATATCCCATTTCGTTCTGCAACCAGGTATTATTTGGAGTGTATGTGTATAGACGAACTTCCAGGATACATTCTATTTCGTTCTGCAACCAGAAACTCTTTGTAGTGTGTGTGTATAGACGAACTTCCAGGTTATATTTTATTTCGATCTGCAACCAGAAATTCCTTTAAGTGTGTGTGTATATACGAACTTCATGGATATATCCTATTTCGTTCTGCAACCAGAAACTCTTTGCAGTGTGTGTGTATAGACGAACTTCTAGGAGTTATCCTATTTCGTTCTGCAACCAGAAATTCTTTGCAGTGTGTGTGTATAGACGAACTTACAGCATATATCCAATTTGTTCTCCAACCAGTAATTCTTTGGAGTGTGTGTGTATAGACGAACTTCCAGGATATATCCTATTTCGTTCTGCAACCAGAAATTCTTTGGAGTGTGTGTTTATAGACGAACTTCATGGATATATCCTATTTCGTTCTCCAACCAGATATTATTTGGAGTGTGAGTGTATAGACGAACTGCCAGGATATATCCTATTTCGACCTGCAACCAGAAATTCCTTTTAGTGTGTGTGTATAGAAGAACTTCCAGGATACATACTTTTTAGTTCCGCAACAAGAAATTCTTTGCAGTGTGTGGATATAGACGAATTTCCAGGATATATCCCATATTGTTCTTCAAGCAGAAGTACTTTGGTGTGTGCGTGTATAGACGAACTTCCAGGATATATCCTATTTTTTTCTGCAAACAGAAAATCTTTGCAACGTGTGTGTACAGACGAACTTCCAGGATACATCCTATTTCGTTCTGCAACCAGAAATTCTTTGCAGTCTGTGTGTATAGACAAACTTCCAGGATATATCCCATTTCGTTCCGCAACCAGAAATTCATTTGAGTGTGTGTTGATATACGAACTTCCAGGATATATTCTATTTCGATCTGGAACCTGAAATTCCTTGGAGTGTGTGTTTATAGACGAACTTCCAGGATATATCCTATTTCGTTCTGCAACCAGAAATTCTTTGGAGTGTGTGTTTATAGACGAACTTCATTGATATATCCTATTTCGTTCTGCAACCAGATATTATTTGAAGTGTGTGTGTATAGACGAACTTCCAGGATATATCCTATTTCGTTATGCAACCAGAAACTCTTTGGAGTGTGCGTGTATAGACGAACTTCCAGGATATATCCTTTTTCGATCTGCAACCAGAAATTCCATGGAGCGTGTGTGTATAGACAAACTTCCAGGATACATCCTATTTAGCTCTGCAACCAGAATTACTTTACAACTTGGCTGTATAAAGTAAATTCCAGGATATATTCTATTTCGTACTGCAATCAGATTATTTGCAGTGTTCGTGTATAATCGAACTTTAAGGATATATCCTATTTGGTTCTTCACCCAGAAGTACTTTGGAGTGTGTGTGTAAAGGCGAACATATAGGATATATCCTTTTTCGTTCTGCAAAAAGAAACTCTTTGCAGTGTGTGTAAATAGACGAACTTTCAGGATATATCCTATTTCGATCTACAACCAGAAAATCTTTGCAGTGTGTGTGTGTAGTCGAACTTCCAGGATCTATCCTATTTCTTTCTTCAAGCAAAGCACTTTGGTGTGTGCGTCTAATTACGAACTTCGAGGATATATCCTATTTCGTTCTGCAACCAGAAATTCTTTGGAGTGTGTGTGTATACACGAACTTCCAGGATATATCCTATTTTGTTCTTCAAGCAGAAGTTCTTTGGTGTGTGCGTCTATAGACAAACTTCCAGGATATATCCTATTTCGTTATGCAACCAGAAACTCTTTGCAGTGTTTGTGTATAGACGATCTTTCAGGATATATCCTATGTCGTACTGCAACCAGATATTCTTTGCAGTGTTTGTGTATAGACGAAATTCCAGGATATATCCTATTTCGATCTGCATTCAGAAATTCCTTGGAGTGTGTGTGTATAAATGAACTTCCAGGATATATCCTATTTCGTTCTATAACCAGAAATTATATAAAGTGTGTTTGTATAGACGAACTTCCAGGATTTATCCTATTTTGTTCTTCACCCAGAAGTTCTTTGGAGTGTGTGTCTATAGACTAACATATAGGATATATCCTTTTTCGTTCTGAAACCAGAAACTCTTTGCAGTGTGTGTATATAAACGAACTTTCAGGATATATCCTATTTCGATCTGCAACCAGAAGCTCCTTGCAGTGTATGTCTATAGACGAACTTCCAGGATGTATCCTATTTTGTTCTTCAAGGAAAGTATTTTGGTATGTGAGTGTAAATACGAACTTCGAGGATATATCCTATTTCGTTCTTCAACCAGAAATTCTTTGGAGTGTGTGTGTATAGACGAACTTCCAGGATATATCATATTTTGTTCTTCAAGCAGAAGTTCTTTGGTGTGTGCGTGTATAGACGAACTTCCAGGATATAACCTATTTCGATCTGCAATCAGAAATATTTTGGGAGTGTGTGTGTTTAGGTGAACTTCCAGGATATATCCTATTTCGTTCTGCAACCAGAAATTATATGGAGTGTGTTTGTATAGACGAAATTCCAGGATATATCCTATTTCGTTCTGCAACCAGAAATTCTTTGCAGTGTGTGTGTATAGACGAACTTCCAGGATACATCCTATTTCAATCTGCAACCAGAAATTCTTTGGAGTGTGTTTGTATAGACGAACTTCCAGGATACACCCTATTTTGTTCTGCAACCAGAAATTCTTTGCAGTGTGTGGGTATAGACGAAGTTCCAGGATATACCCTATTTTGTTCTTCAAGCAGAAGTACTTTGGTGTGTGCGTGTATAGACGAACTTCCAGGATATATCCTATTTTCTTCTTCAACAGAAAATCTTTGCAACGTGTGTGTACAGACGAACATCCAGGATATATCCTAATTCGTTCTGCAACCAGAAATTCTTTGCAACGTGTGTGTATAGAGAAACTTCCAGATATATCCTTTTTCGTTCTGCAACCAGAAATTCATTTGAGTGTATGCGTATATACGAACTTCAAGGATATATCCTATTTCGATCTGCAATCTGAAATTCCTTGGAGTGTGTGTGTATAGACGAGCTTCCAGGATACATCCTATTTATTTCCGCAACCAGAAATTCTTTAAAACGTCTGTGTATAGAGAAACTTCCAGGAAATATCCTATTTCGTATTGTAACAAGACTAATTGCAGTGTTCGTGTATAATCGAACTTCCAGAATATATCCTATTTAGTTCTTCACCCAGTAGTACTTTGGAGTGTTCCTGTACAGACTAACATCCCGGATATTAACTACATCGTTCCGCAACTAGAAACTCTTTGGAGTGTGTGTGTATAGACGAACTTCCAGGATATATCTTATTTCGTTCTGCAACCACAAATTCCTTGGAGTGTGTGTGTATAGACGAACTTCCAGGATATATCATATTTTGTTCTGCACCCAGAAATTCTTTCCAGTGTGTGTGTATAGACGAACTTCCAGGATATATCCTATTTCGTACTGCAACCAGAATATTTGCAGTGTTCGTGTATAATCGAACTTCCAAGATATATATTATTTTCTCTTCACTCAGAAGTATTTTGGAGTGTTCCTCTATAGACGAAAATCCCGGATATTAACTGCTTCATTCTGCAACCAGAAATTCTTTGCAGTGTATGTGTATAATCGAACTTACAGGATATATCCTATTTCGTTCTGCAACCAGATATTATTTGGGGTGTATGTGTATAGACGAACTTCCAGGATACATCCTATTTCGTTCTGCAAACAGAAACTCTTTGCAGTGTGTGTATATAGACGAACTTCAAGGATATATCCTATTTCGATCTGCAACCAGAAATTCCTTGGAGTGTGTGTGTATATACGAACTTCATGGATATATCCTATTTCGTTCTGCAACCAGAAACTCTTTGCAGTGTGTGTGTGTATAGTCGAACTTCCAGGAGGAATCCTATTTCATTCTGCAACCAAAAATTCTTTGCAGTGCGTGTGTATAGACGAACTTCTAGGTTATATTTTATTTCGTTCTGGAACCAGAAATTCTTTGGAGTGTGTGTGTGTACACGAACTTCCAGGATATATCCTATTTCGTTCTGCAACCAGATATTATTTGGAGTGTGAGTGTATAGACGAACTTCCAGGATATAACCTATTTCGTTCTGCAACCAGAAACACTTTGCGGTGTGTGTGTATAGACGAACGTCTTGGATATATCCTATTTCCATCTGCATTCAGACATTCTTTGGAGTGTGTGTGTATACATGAACATCCAGGATATATCCTATTTCGTTCTATAACCAGAAATTATATGGAGTGTGTTTGTATAGACGAACTTCCAGGATTTATCCTATTTCTTTCTGCAACCGGATATTATTTGGAGTGTGTGTGTATAGACGAACTTAAGGGTTACATGCTATTTCGTTCTGCAACAAGAAATTCTTTGCAACTTGTTTGTATAGACGAGCTTTCAGGTTATATCCTATTTCCATCTGCAACCTGAAATTCTTTGGAGTGTGTGTGTATAGATCAACTTCCAGGATATATCCTATTCCGTTCTGCAACCAGAAATTATATGTGGTGTGTTAGTATAGACGAACTTCCAGGATTTATCCTTTTTCGTTCTGCAACCAGAAACTCTTTGCAGTGTGTGTGTATAGACGAACTTCCAGGATATATCCTATTTTTTTTCTTGCAGAAGTACTTTGGTGTGTGCGTGTATAGACGAACTTCCAGGATATATCCTATTTTGTTCTGCAAACAGAAAATCTTTGTAGTGTGTGTGTATAGACGAGCTTCCAGGATACATCCTATTTATTTCCGCAACCAGAAATTCTTTGAAACGTGTGTGTAAAGAGAAACTTCCAGGAAATATCCTATTTGGTACTGTAACCAGACTAATTGCAGTGTTCGTGTATAATCGAACTTCCAGGATGTATCCTATTTAATTCTTCACAAAGAAGTACTTTGGAGTGTTCCTGTATAGACTAACATCCCGGATATTAACTACTTCGTTCTGCAACCAGAAATTCTATGGAGTGTGTGTGTATAGACGAACTTCCAGGATATATCCTATTTTGTTCCGCAAACAGAAAATCTTTGCAACGTGTGTGTACAGACCAACTTCCAGGAAATATCCTATTTTGTTCTTCAAGCAGAAGTAGTTTGGTGTGTGCGTGCATAAATGAACGTCCATGATATACCTTATTTCTTTCTGCAACCAGTTACTCTTTGCAGTGTTTGTGTCTTGACGAAGTTCCAGGATGTATCCTATTTCTTTCTACAACCAGAAATTCTTTGCCGTATGTGTGTATAGATGAACCTCCAGGATATATCCTATTTCGTTCAGCAACTAGAAATTCTTTGGAGTGTGTGTTTTTAGACGAACTTCATGGATCTATCCTATTTTGTTCTGCAACCAGATATTATTTGGAGTCTGTGTGTATAGACGAACTTCCAGGATATAAACCATTTCGTTCTGCAACCAGAAACTCTTTGCAGTGTGTGTGTATAGACGAACTTCCAGGATATATCCTTTTTCGATCTGCAACCAGAACTTCCATGGAGCGTGTGTGTATAGACGAACTTCCAGGATATATCCCATTATGTTCTTCAACCAGAAGTTCTTTGGTGTGTGCGTGTATAGACGAATTTCCAGGATATATATTATTTCGATCTGCAATATGAAATATTTTGGAGTGTGTGTGTATAGACGGACTTCCAGGATATATCCTATTTCGTTCTGCAACCAGGTATTATTTGGAGTGTATGTGTATAGACGAACTTCCAAGATACATCCTATTTCGTTCTGCAACCAGAAACTCTTTGTAGTGTGTGTGTATAGACGAACTTCCAGGTTATATCCTATTTCGATCTGCAACCAGAAATTCCTTTTAGTGTGTGTGTATACAGGAACTTCCAGGATATATCCTCTTTTTTTCCTCAAGCAGAAGTTCTTTGGTGTGTGCGTCTATAGACAAACTTCCAGGATATATCCTATTTCGTTCTGCAAGCAGAAACTCTTTGGAGTGTGTGTGTATAGACCAACTTACAGGTTATATCCTATTTCGATCTGCAACCAGAAATTCCTTTTAGTGTGTGTGTATATACGAACTTCATGGATATATCCTATTTCGTTCTGCAACCAAAAACTCTTTGCAGTGTGTGTGTATAGACGAACTTCTAGGAGGTATCCTATTTCGTTCTATAACCAGAAATTATATAAAGTGTGTTTGTATAGACGAACTTCCAGGATTTATCCTATTTCGTTCTGCAACCAGATATTATTGTGAGTGTGTGTGTATAGACGAACTTAAGGGTTACATGCTATTTCGTTCTGCAACAAGAAATTCTTTGCAACGTGTGTATAGAGACGAACTTCCAGGATATATCCTATTTCGTTCTGCAACCAGATATTATTTGGAGTGGGACTGTATAAAAGAACTTCCAGGATATATCCTATTTCGTTCTGCAACCAGAAACGATTTGCAGTGTGTGTGTATAGACGAACTTCCAGGATATATCCTATTTCGATCTGCATTCAGAAATTCTTTGGAGTCTGTGTGTGTATAGATGAACTTCCAGGATATATCCTATTTCGTTCTACAACCAGAAATTATATGCAGTGTGTTTGTATAGACGAACTTCCGGGATATATCTATTTTGATTTTGAACCAAAAATTCTTTGCAGTGCGTGTGTATAGACGAACTTCTAGGTTATATTTTATTTCGTTCTGGAACCAGAAATTTTTTGGAGTGTGTGTGTATACAAGAACTTCCAGGATATATCCTATTTCGTTCTGCAACCAGATATTATTTGGAGTGTGAGTGTATAGACGAACTGCCAGGATATATACTATTTCGTTCCGCAACCAGAAATTCTTTGCAGTGTGTGTTTATAGACGAACTTCTAGGATATATCCTATTTCGATCTGCATTCAGAAATTCTTTGGAGTGTGTGTGTATAGATGAACTTCCAGGATATATCCTATTTCGTTCTACAACCAGAAATTATATGGAGTGTGTTTGTATAGAAGAACTTCCAGGATTTATCCTATTTCGTTCTGCAACCAAATATTATTTGGAGTGTGTGTGTATAGACGAACTTAAGGGTTACATGCTATTTCGTTCTGCAACAAGAAATTCTTTGCAACATGTGTGTATAGACGAACTTCCTGGTTATATCCTATTTCCATCTGCAACCAGAAATTCTTTGGAGTGTGTGTGTATAGATCAACTTCCAGGATATATCCTATTCCGTTCTGCAACCAGAAATTATATGCCGTGTGTTTGTATAGACGAACTTCCAGGATTTATCCTTATTCGTTCTGCAACCAGAAACTCTTTGCAGTGTGTGTGTATAGACGAGCTTCCAGGATATATATCCTATTTCGATCTGCAACCAGAAATTCCTTTTAGTGTGTGTGTATAAATGAACTTCCAGGATACATACTTTTTAGTTCCGCAACAAGAAATTCTTTGGAGTGTGTGGGTATAGACGAACTTCCAGGATACATCCTATTTTGTTCTTCAAGCAGAAGTACTTTGGTGTGTGCGTGTATAGATGAACTTCCAGGATATATCCTATTTTGTTCTGCAAACAGAAATTTTTTCCAGTGTGTGTGTATAGACGAACTTCCAGGATATATCCCATTTCGTTCGGCAACCAGAAAATCATTTGAGTGTGTGAGTATATACGAACTTCCAGGATATATCCTATTTCCTTCTGCAACCATATATTATTTGGAGTGTGTGTGTATAGACGAACTTCCAGGATATATCCTATTTCGTTCTGCAACCAGAAATTCCATGGAGCGTGTGTGTATAGACAAACTTCCAGGATACATCCTATTTAGCTCTGCAACCAGAATTACTTTACAACGTGTCTGTATCAAGAAAATTCTGGATATATCCTATTTCTTACTGCAATGAGATTATTTGCAGTGTTCGTGTATAATCGAACTTCCGGGATATATCCTATTTGGTTCTTCACCCAGAAGTACTTTGGAGTGTGTGTGTATAGACGAACATATAGGATACATCCTTTTTCGTTCTGCAAAAACAAACTCTTTGCAGTGCGTGTAAATGGACGAACTTCGAGGATATATCCTATTTCGTTCTCCAACCAGAAATTCTTTGGAGTGTGTGTGTATACACGAACTTCCAGGATATATCCTATTTTGTTCTTTAAGCAGAAGTTCTTTGGTGTGTGCGTCTATAGACAAATTTCCAGGATATATCCTATTTCGTTCTGCAACCAGAAACTCTTTGGAGTGTGTGTGTATAGACGAACTTTCAGGATATATCCTATTTCGTACTGCAACCAGAAATTCTTTGCAGTGTTTGTGTATAGACGAACTTCCAGGATATATCCTATTTCGTTCTGCAACCAGAAACTCTTTGCAGTGTGTGTATATAAACGAACTTTCAGGATATATCCTATTTCGATCTGCAACCAGAAGCTCTTTGCAGTGTATGTGTATAGACGAACTTCCAGGATGTATCCTATTTTGTTCTTCAAGCAAAGTACTTATGTATGTGCGTGTAAATACGAACTTCGAGGATATATCCTATTTCGATCTGCAATCAGAAATATTTTGGAGTGTGTGTGTTTAGGTGAACTTCCAGGATATATCCTATTTCGTTCTGCAACCAGAAATTATATGGAGTGTGTTTGTATAGACGAGGTTCCAGGATATATCCTATTTCGTTCTGCAACTAGAAACTCTTTGCAGTGTGTGTGTATAGACGAACTTCCAGGATACATCCTATTTCAATCTGCAACCAGAAATTCTTTGGAGTGTGTTTGTATAGACGAACTTCCAGGATACACCCTATTTAGTTCTGCAACCAGAAATTCTTTGCAGTGTGTGGGTATAGACGAACTTCCAGGATATACCCTATTTTGTTCTTCAAGCAGAAGTACTTTGGTGTGTGCGTTTATAGACGAACTTCCAGGATATATCCTATTTTCTTCTTCAACAGAAAATCTTTGCAACGTGTGTGTACAGACGAACATCCAGGATATATCCTAATTCGTTCTGCAAGCAGAAAGTCTTTGCAGTGTGTGTGTATAGACGAACTTCCAGGATACATCCTATTTAGTTCTGCAACCAGAAATTCTTTGCAACGTGTGTGTATAGAGAAACTTCCAGACATATCCTTTTTCGTTCTGCAACCAGAAATTCATTTGAGTGTATGTGTATATACGAACTTCTAGGATATATCCTTTTTCGATCTGCAACCTGAAATTCCTTGGAGTGTGTGTGTATAGGCGAACTTCCAGGATATATCATATTTTGTTCTGCACCCAGAAATTCTTTCCAGTGTGTGTGTATAGACGAACTTCCAGGATATATCCTATTTCGTACTGCAACCAGAATATTTGCAGTGTTCGTGTATAATCGAACTTCCAAGATATATATTATTTTCTCTTCACTCAGAAGTATTTTGGAGTGTTCCTCTATAGACGAAAAATCACGGATATTAATTGCTTCATTCTGCAACCAGAAATTCTTTGCAGTGTATGTGTATAATCGAACTTACAGGATATATCATATTTCTCTCTGCAACCAGAAATTTTTTGCACTGTGTGTGTATAGACGAACTTCCAGGATATATCCTATTTTTTTCTTCACCCAGAAGTACTTTGGAGTGTTCCTTTATAGACGAACATCCCAGACAATAACTGCTTCGTTCTGCAACTAGAAATTCTTTGGAGTGTGTCCGTATAGACGAACATCCAGGATATATCCTATTTCGTTCTGCAACCAGATATTATTTGGGGTGTATGTGTATAGACGAACTTCCAGGATACATTATATTTCGTTCTGCAACCAGAAACTCTTTGCAGTGTGTGTATATAGACGAACTTCAAGGATATATCCTATTTCGATCTGCAACCAGAAATTCCTTGGAGTGTGTGTGTATATACGAACTTCATGGATATATCCTATTTCGTTCTGCAACCAGAAACTCTTTGCAGTGTGTGTGTATAGACGAACTTCCAGGAGGAATCCTATTTCGTTCTGCAACCAGAAATTTTATGCAGTGTGTGTATAGACGAACTTCCAGGATAGATCCTATTTTGTTCTTCAACCAGAAATTCTTTGGAGTGTGTGTGTATAGACGAACTACAAATATATATTACCTATTACGTCATGCAACCAGAAATTCTTTGGAGTGTGTGTGTATAGACGAACTTCCACGATATATCTATTTTGATTTTGAACCAAAAATTCTTTGCAGTGCGTGTGTATAGACGAGCTTCCAGGATATATCCTATTTTGATCTGCAAACAGAAAATCTTTGCAGTGTGTGTGTATAGACGAGCTTCCAGGATACATCCTATGTATTTCCGCAACCAGAAATTCTTTGAAACGTGTGTGTAAAGAGAAACTTCCAGGGAATATCCCATTTCGTACTGTTACCAGACTAATTGCAGTGTTCGTGTATAATCGAACTTCCAGGATGTATCCTATTTAATTCTTCACAAAGAATTACTTTGGAGTGTTCCTGTATAGACTAACATCCCGGATATTAACTACTTCGTTCTGCAACCAGAAATTCTTTGGAGTGTGTGTTTTTAGACTAACTTCATGGATCTATCCTATTTTGTTCTGCAACCAGATATTATTTGCACTGTGTGTGTATAGACGAACTTCCAGGATATATCCTATTTTTTTCTTCACCCAGCAGTACTTTGGAGTGTTCTTTTATAGACTAAAATCCCGGACATTCACTGCTTCGTTCTGCAACCAGAAATTCTTTGGAGTGTGTGTGTATAGACGAACTTCCAGGATATATCCTATTTCGTTCTGCAACCAGGTTTTATTTGGAGTGTATGTGTATAGACGAACTTCCAGGATACATTCTATTTCGTTCTGCAACCAGAAACTCTTTGTAGTGTGTGTGTATAGACGAACTTCCAGGTTATATCCTATTTCGATCTGCAACCAGAAATTCCTTTAAGTGTGTGTGTATATACGAACTTCATGGATATATCCTATTTCGTTCTGCAACCAGAAACTCTTTGCAGTGTGTGTGTATAGACGAACTTCTAGGAGGTATCCTATTTCGTTCTGCAACCAGAAATTCTTTGCAGTGTGTGTGTATAGACGAACTTACAGCATATATCCAATTTGTTCTCCAACCAGAAATTCTTTGGAGTGTGTGTGTATAGACGAACTGCCAGGATATATCCTATTTCGTTCTGCAACCAGAAATTCTTTGGAGTGTGTGTTTATAGACGAACTTCATGGATATATCCTATTTCGTTCTGCAACCAGATATTATTTGGAGTGAGAGTGTATAGACGAACTGCCAGGATATATCCTATTTCGACCTGCAACCAGAAATTCCTTTTAGTGTGTGTGTATAGAAGAACTTCCAGGATACATACTTTTTAGTTCCGCAACAAGAAATTCTTTGCAGTGTGTGGATATAGACGAATTTCCAGGATATATCCCATATTGTTCTTCAAGCAGAAGTACTTTGGTGTGTGCGTGTATAGACGAACTTCCAGGATATATCCTATTTTTTTCTGCAAACAGAAAATCTTTGCAACGTGTGTGTACAGACGAACTTCCAGGATACATCCTATTTCGTTCTGCAACCAGAAATTCTTTGCAGTCTGTGTGTATAGACAAACTTCCAGGATATATCCCATTTCGTTCCGCAACCAGAAATTCATTTGAGTGTGTGTTGATATACGAACTTCCAGGATATATTCTATTTCGATCTGGAACCTGAAATTCCTTGGAGTGTGTGTTTATAGACGAACTTCCAGGATATATCCTATTTCGTTCTGCAACCAGAAATTCTTTGGAGTGTGTGTTTATAGACGAACTTCATTGATATATCCTATTTCGTTCTGCAACCAGATATTATTTGGAGTGTGTGTGTATAGACGAACTTCCAGGATATATCCTATTTCGTTATGCAACCAGAAACTCTTTGGAGTGTGCGTGTATAGACGAACTTCCAGGATATATCCTTTTTCGATCTGCAACCAGAAATTCCATGGAGCGTGTGTGTATAGACAAACTTCCAGGATACATCCTATTTAGCTCTGCAACCAGAATTACTTTACAACGTGGCTGTATAAAGAAAATTCCAGGATATATCCTATTTCGTACTGCAATCAGATTATTTGCAGTGTTCGTGTATAATCGAACTTTCAGGATATATCCTATTTGGTTCTTCACCCAGAAGCACTTTGGAGTGTGTGTGTATAGGCGAACATATAGGATATATCCTTTTTCGTTCTGCAAAAAGAAACTCTTTGCAGTGTGTGTAAATAGACGAACTTTCAGGATATATCCTATTTCGATCTACAACCAGAAAATCTTTGCAGTGTGTGTGTATAGTCGAACTTCCAGGATCTATCCTATTTCTTTCTTCAAGCAAAGCACTTTGGTGTGTGCGCCTAATTACGAACTTCGAGGATATATCCTATTTCTTTCTGCAACCAGAAATTCTTTGGAGTGTGTGTGTATACACGAACTTCCAGGATATATCCTACTTTGTTCTTCAAGCAGAAGTTCTTTGGTGTGTTCGTCTATAGACAAACTTCCAGGATATATCCTATTTCGTTCTGCAACCAGAAACTCTTTGCAGTGTTTGTGTATAAACGATCTTTCAGGATATATCCTATGTCGTACTGCAACCAGAAATTCTTTGCAGTGTTTGTGTATAGACGAAATTCCAGGATATATCCTTTTTCGATCTGCATTCAGAAATTCTTTGGAGTGTTTGTGTATAAATGAACTTCCAGGATATATCCTATTTCGTTCTATAACCAGAAATTATATAAAGTGTGTTTGTATAGACGAACTTCCAGGATTTATCCTATTTTGTTCTTCACCCAGAAGTTCTTTGGAGTGTGTGTCTATAGACTAACATATAGGATATATCCTTTTTCGTTCTGCAACCAGAAACTTTTTGCAGTGTGTGTATATAAACGAACTTTCAGGATATATCCTATTTCGATCTGCAACCAGAAGCTCCTTGCAGTGTATGTCTATAGACGAACTTCCAGGATGTATCCTATTTTGTTCTTCAAGGAAAGTACTTTTGTATGTGCGTGTAAATACGAACTTCGAGGATATATCCTATTTCGTTCTTCAACCAGAAATTCTTTGGAGTGTGTGTGTATAGACGAACTTCCAGGATATATCCTATTTTGTTCTTCAAGCAGAAGTTCTTAGGTGTGTACGTGTATAGACGAACTTCCAGGATACATCCTATTTCAATCTGCAACCAGAAATTCTTTGGAGTGTGTTTGTATAGGCGAACTTCCAGGATACACCCTATTTTGTTCTGCAACCAGAAATTCTTTGCAGTGTGTGGGTATAGACGAAGTTCCAGGATATACCCTATTTTGTTCTTCAAGCAGAAGTACTTTGGTGTGTGCGTGTATAGACGAACTTCCAGGATAAATCCTATTTTCTTCTTCAACAGAAAATCTTTGCAACGTGTGTGTACAGACGAACATCCAGGATATATCCTAATTCGTTCTGCAACCAGAAATTCTTTGCAACGTGTGTGTATAGAGAAACTTCCAGATATATCCTTTTTCGTTCTGCAACCAGAAATTCATTTGAGTGTATGCGTATATACGAACTTCAAGGATATATCCTATTTCGATCTGCAATCTGAAATTCCTTGGAGTGTGTGTGTATAGACGAGCTTCCAGGATACATCGTATTTATTTCCGCAACCAGAAATTCCTTAAAACGTCTGTGTATAGAGAAACTTCCAGGAAATATCCTATTTCGTATTGTAACAAGACTAATTGCAGTGTTCGTGTATAATCGAACTTCCAGAATATATCCTATTTAGTTCTTCACCCAGTAGTACTTTGGAGTGTTCCTGTACAGACTAACATCCCGGATATTAACTACTTCGTTCCGCAACCATTAACTCTTTGGAGTGTGTGTGTATAGACGAACTTCCAGGATATATCTTATTTCGTTCTGCAACCACAAATTCCTTGGAGTGTGTGTGTATAGACGAACTTCCAGGATATATCATATTTTGTTCTGCACGCAGAAATTGTTTCCAGTGTGTGTGTATAGACGAACTTCCAGGATATATCCTATTTCGTACTGCAACCAGAATATTTGCTGTGTTCGTGTATAATCGAACTTCCAAGATATATATTATTTTCTCTTCACTCAGAAGTATTTTGGAGTGTTCCTCTATAGACGAAAATCCCGGATATTAACTGCTTCATTCTGCAACCAGAAATTCTTTGCAGTGTATGTGTATAATCGAACTTACAGGATATATCATATTTCGCTCTGCAACCAGAAATTTTTTGCACTGTGTGTGTATAGACGAACTTCCAGGATATATCCTATTTTTTCTTCACCCAGAAGTACTTTGGAGTGTTCCTTTATAGACGAACATCCCAGACATTAACTGCTTCGTTCTGCAACCTGAAATCCTTTGGAGTGTGTCCGTATAGACGAACTTCCAGGATATATCCTATTTCGTTCTGCAACCAGATATTATTTGGGGTGTATGTGTATAGACCAACTTCCAGGATACATCCTATTTCGTTCTGCAACCAGAAACTCTTTGCAGTGTGTGTATATATACGAACTTCAAGGATATATCCTATTTCGATCTGCAACTAGAAATTCCTTGGAGTGTGTGTGTATATACGAACTTCATGGATATATCCTATTTCGTTCTGCAACCAGAAACTCTTTGCAGTGTGTGTGTGTATAGACGAACTTCCAGGAGGAATCCTATTTCATTCTGCAACCAAAAATTCTTTGCAGTGCGTGTGTATAGACGAACTTCTAGGTTATATTTTATTTCGTTCTGGAACCAGAAATTCTTTGGAGTGTGTGTGTATACACGAACTTCCAGGATATATCCTATTTCGTTCTGCAACCAGATATTATTTGGAGTGTGAGTGTATAGACGAACTTGCAGGATATAACCTATTTCGTTCTGCAACCAGAAACACTTTGCGGTGTGTGTGTATAGACGAACGTCTAGGATATATCCTATTTCCATCTGCATTCAGACATTCTTTGGAGTGTGTGTGTATACATGAACTTCCAGGATATATCCTATTTCGTTCTATAACCAGAAATTATATGGAGTGTGTTTGTATAGACGAACTTCCAGGATTTATCCTATTTCTTTCTGCAACCGGATATTATTTGGAGTGTGTGTGTATAGACGAACTTAAGGGTTACATGCTATTTCGTTCTGCAACAAGAAATTCTTTGCAACTTGTGTGTATAGACGAGCTTCCAGGTTATATCCTATTTCCATCTGCAACCTGAAATTCTTTGGAGTGTGTGTGTATAGATCAACTTCCAGGATATATCCTATTCCGTTCTGCAACCAGAAATTATATGTAGTGTGTTAGTATAGACGAACTTCCAGGATTTATCCTTTTTCGTTCTGCAACCAGAAACTCTTTGCAGTGTGTGTGTATAGACGAACTTCCAGGATATATCCTATTTTTTCTTCAAGCAGAAGCACTTTGGTGTGTGCGTGTATAGACGAACTTCCAGGATATATCCTATTTTGTTCTGCAAACAGAAAATCTTTGTAGTGTGTGTGTATAGATCAACTTCCAGGATATATCCTATTCCGTTCTGCAACCAGAAATTATATGTAGTGTGTTAGTATAGACGAACTTCCAGGATTTATCCTTTTTCGTTCTGCAACCAGAAACTCTTTGCAGTGTGTGTGTATAGACGAACTTCCAGGATATATCCTATTTTTTCTTCAAGCAGAAGTACTTTGGTGTGTGCGTGTATAGACGAACTTCCAGGATATATCCTATTTTGTTCTGCAACCAGAAATTCTATGGAGTGTGTGTGTATAGACGAACTTCCAGGATATATCCTATTTTGTTCCGCAAACAGAAAATCTTTGCAACGTGTGTGTACAGACCAACTTCCAGGAAATATCCTATTTTGTTCTTCAAGCAGAAGTAGTTTGGTGTGTGCGTGCATAAATGAACGTCCATGATATACCTTATTTCTTTCTGCAACCAGATACTCTTTGCAGTGTTTGTGTCTTGACGAAGTTCCAGGATGTATCCTATTTCTTTCTACAACCAGAAATTCTTTGCCGTATGTGTGTATAGATGAACCTCCAGGATATATCCTATTTCGTTCAGCAACCAGAAATTCTTTGGAGTGTGTGTTTTTAGACGAACTTCATGAATCTATCCTATTTTGTTCTGCAGCCAGATATTATTTGGAGTCTGTGTGTATAGACGAACTTCCAGGATATAAACCATTTCGTTCTGCAACCAGAAACTCTTTGCAGTGTGTGTGTATAGACGAACTTCCAGGATATATCCTTTTTCGATCTGCAACCAGAACTTCCATGGAGCGTGTGTGTATAGACGAACTTCCAGGATATATCCTATTATGTTCTTCAACCAGAAGTTCTCTGTGTGTGCGTGTATAGACGAATTTCCAGGATATATCCTATTTCGATCTGCAATATGAAATATTTTGGAGTGTGTGTGTATAGACGAACTTTCAGGATATATCCTTTTTCGATCTGTAACCGGAACTTTTATGTAGCGTGTGTGTATAGATTTACTTCCAGGATATATCCTATTTTTTTCTGCAAACAGAAAATCTTTGCAGTGTGTGTGTATAGACGAGCTTCCAGGATACATCCTATTTATTTCCGCAACTAGAAATTCTTTGGAGTGTGTGTTTTTAGACTAACTTCATGGATCTATCCTATTTTGATCTGCAACCAGATATTATTTGCACTGTGTGTGTATAGACGAACTTCCAGGATATATCCTATTTTTTTCTTCACCCAGCAGTACTTTGGAGTGTTCTTTTATAGACGAAAATCCCGGACATTCACTACTTCGTTCTGCAACCAGAAATTCTTTGGAGTGTGTGTGTATAGACGAACTTCCAGGATATATCCTATTTCGTTCTGCAACCAGGTATTATTTGGAGTGTATGTGTATAGACGAACTTCCAAGATACATCCTATTTCGTTCTGCAACCAGAAACTCTTTGTAGTGTGTGTGTATAGACGAACTTCCAAGTTATATCCTATTTCGATCTGCAACCAGAAATTCCTTTTAGTGTGTGTGTATACAGGAACTTCCAGGATATATCCTATTTTTTTCTTCAAGCAGAAGTTCTTTGGTGTGTGCGTCTATAGACAAACTTCCAGGATATATCCTATTTCGTTCTGCAAGCAGAAACTCTTTGGAGTGTGTGTGTATAGACGAACTTACAGGTTATATCCTATTTCGATCTGCAAGCAGAAATTCCTTTTAGTGTGTGTGTATATACGAACTTCATGGATATATCCTATTTCGTTCTGCAACCAAAAACTCTTTGCAGTGTGTGTGTATAGACGAACTTCTAGGAGGTATCCTATTTCGTTCTATAACCAGAAATTATATAAAGTGTGTTTGTATAGACGAACTTCCAGGATTTATCCTATTTCGTTCTGCAACCAGATATTATTGTGAGTGTGTGTGTATAGACGAACTTAAGGGTTACATGCTATTTCGTTCTGCAACAAGAAATTCTTTGCAACGTGTGTATATAGACGAACTTCCAGGATATATCCTATTTCGTTCTGCAACCAGATATTATTTGGAGTGGGACTGTATAAACGAACTTCCAGGATATATCCTATTTCGTTCTGCAACCAGAAACGATTTGCAGTGTGTGTGTATAGACGAACTTCCAGGATATATCCTATTTCGATCTGCATTCAGAAATTCTTTGGAGTGTGTGTGTGTATAGATGAACTTCCAGGATATATCCTATTTCGTTCTACAACCAGAAATTATATGCAGTGTGTTTGTATAGACGAACTTCCAGGATATATCTATTTTGATTTTGAACCAAAAATTCTTTGCAGTGCGTGTGTATAGACGAACTTAAGGGTTACATGCTATTTCGTTCTGCAACAAGAAATTCTTTCCAACATGTGTGTATAGACGAACTTCCTGGTTATATCCTATTTCCATCTGCAACCAGAAATTCTTTGGAGTGTGTGTGTATAGATCAACTTCCAGGATATATCCTATTCCGTTCTGCAACCAGAAATTATATGCAGTGTGTTTGTATAGACGAACTTCCAGGATTTATCGTTATTCGTGCTGCAACCAGAAACTCTTTGCAGTGTGTGTGTATAGACGAGCTTCCGTTATATATATCCTATTTCGATCTGCAACCAGAAATTCCTTTTAGTGTGTGTGTATAAATGAACTTCCAGGATACATACTTTTTAGTTCCGCAACAAGAAATTCTTTGGAGTGTGTGGGTATAGACGAACTTCCAGGATACATCCTATTTTGTTCTTCAAGCAGAAGTACTTTGGTGTGTGCGTGTATAGATGAACTTCCAGGATATATCCTATTTTGTTCTGCAAACAGAAATTTTTTCCAGTGTGTGTGTATAGACGAACTTCCAGGATATATCCCATTTCGT
Source organism: Thermobia domestica (assembly GCF_964235325.1). NCBI lineage: Eukaryota > Metazoa > Arthropoda > Insecta > Zygentoma > Lepismatidae > Thermobia > Thermobia domestica. The sequence continues at coordinate 147,361,252 of NC_137470.1, read as the reverse complement.
TCGGCAACCAGAAAATCATTTGAGTGTGTGAGTATATACGAACTTCCAGGATATATCCTATTTCCTTCTGCAACCAGATATTATTTGGAGTGTGTGTGTATAGACGAACTTCCAGGATATATCCTATTTCGTTCTGCAACCAGAAATTCCATGGAGCGTGTGTGTATAGACAAACTTCCAGGATACATCCTATTTAGCTCTGCAACCAGAATTACTTTACAACGTGTCTGTATCAAGAAAATTCCAGGATATATCCTATTTCTTACTGCAATGAGATTATTTGCAGTGTTCGTGTATAATCGAACCTCCGGGATATATCCTATTTGGTTCTTCACCCAGAAGTACTTTGGAGTGTGTGTGTATAGACGAACATATAGGATACATCCTTTTTCGTTCTGCAAAAACAAACTCTTTGCAGTGTGTGTAAATGGACGAACTTCGAGGATATATCCTATTTCGTTCTCCAACCAGAAATTCTTTGGAGTGTGTGTGTATACACGAACTTCCAGGATATATCCTATTTTGTTCTTTAAGCAGAAGTTCTTTGGTGTGTGCGTCTATAGACAAATTTCCAGGATATATCTTATTTCGTTCTGCAACCACAAATTCCTTGGAGTGTGTGTGTATAGACGAACTTCCAGGATATATCATATTTTGTTCTGCACCCAGAAATTCTTTCCAGTGTGTGTGTATAGACGAACTTCCAGGATATATCCTATTTCGTACTGCAACCAGAATATTTGCAGTGTTCGTGTATAATCGAACTTCCAAGATATATATTATTTTCTCTTCACTCAGAAGTATTTTGGAGTGTTCCTCTATAGACGAAAAATCACGGATATTAATTGCTTCATTCTGCAACCAGAAATTCTTTGCAGTGTATGTGTATAATCGATCTTACAGGATATATCATATTTCGCTCTGCAACCAGAAATTTTTTGCACTGTGTGTGTATAGACGAACTTCCAGGATATATCCTATTTTTTTCTTCACCCAGAAGTACTTTGGAGTGTTCCTTTATAGACGAACATCCCAGACAATAACTGCTTCGTTCTGCAACTAGAAATTCTTTGGAGTGTGTCCGTATAGACGAACTTCCAGGAATAATCCTATTTCGTTCTGCAACCAGATATTATTTGGGGTGTATGTGTATAGACGAACTTCCAGGATACATTATATTTCGTTCTGCAACCAGAAACTCTTTGCAGTGTGTGTATATAGACGACTTCAAGGATATATCCTATTTCGGTCTGCAACCAGAAATTCCTTGGAGTGTGTGTGTATATACGAACTTCATGGATATATCCTATTTCGTTCTGCAACCAGAAACTCTTTGCAGTGTGTGTGTATAGACGAACTTCCAGGAGGAATCCTATTTCGTTCTGCAACCAGAAATTTTATGCAGTGTGTGTATAGACGAACTTCCAGGATAGATCCTATTTTGTTCTTCAACCAGAAATCCTTTGGAGTGTGTGTGTATAGACGAACTACAAATATATATTACCTATTACGTCATGCAACCAGAAATTCTTTGTAGTGTGTGTGTATAGACGAACTTCCACGATATATCTATTTTGATTTTGAACCAAAAATTCTTTGCAGTGCGTGTGTATAGACGAGCTTCCAGGATATATCCTATTTTGATCTGCAAACAGAAAATCTTTGCAGTGTGTGTGTATAGACGAGCTTCCAGGATACATCCTATCTATTTCCGCAACCAGAAATTCTTTGAAACGTGTGTGTAAAGAGAAACTTCCAGGGAATATCCCATTTCGTACTGTAACCAGAATAATTGCAGTGTTCGTGTATAATCGAACTTCCAGGATGTATCCTATTTAATTCTTCACAAAGAAGTACTTTGGAGTGTTCCTGTATACACTAACATCCCGGATATTAACTACTTCGTTCTGCAACCAGAAATTCTTTGGAGGGTGTGTTTTTAGACTAACTTCATGGATCTATCCTATTTTGTTCTGCAACCAGATATTATTTGCACTGTGTGTGTATAGACGAACTTCCAGGATATATCCTATTTTTTTCTTCACCCAGCAGTACTTTGGAGTGTTCTTTTATAGACTAAAATCCCGGACATTCACTGCTTCGTTCTGCAACCAGAAATTCTTTGGAGTGTGTGTGTATAGACGAACTTCCAGGATATATGCTATTTCGTTCTGCAACCAGGTATTATTTGGAGTGTATGTGTATAGACGAACTTCCAGGATACATTCTATTTCGTTCTGCAACCAGAAACTCTTTGTAGTGTGTGTGTATAGACGAACTTCCAGGTTATATCCTATTTCGATCTGCAACCAGAAATTCCTTTAAGTGTGTGTGTATATACGAACTTCATGGATATATCCTATTTCGTTCTGCAACCAGAAACTCTTTGCAGTGTGTGTGTATAGACGAGCTTCTAGGAGGTATCCTATTTCGTTCTGCAACCAGAAATTCTTTGCAGTGTGTGTGTATAGACGAACTTACAGCATATATCCAATTTGTTCTCCAACCAGAAATTCTTTGGAGTGTGTGTGTATAGACGAACTGCCAGGATATATCCTATTTCGTTCTGCAACCAGAAATTCTTTGGAGTGTGTGTTTATAGACGAACTTCATGGATATATCCTATTTCGTTCTGCAACCAGATATTATTTGGAGTGTGAGTGTATAGACGAACTGCCAGGATATATCCTATTTCGACGTGCAACCAGAAATTCCTTTTAGTGTGTGTGTATAGAAGAACTTCCAGGATACATACTTTTTAGTTCCGCAACAAGAAATTCTTTGCAGTGTGTGGAAGTAGTAGGGGCCGGCGTATATTGAGCCGAGTCAGCAAAAATTTTCTCGATTCTGATTGGCTGAGAGAGGTCACGTGACGTTAGGCCCCGCCCACGCGGGAAATTCAAATTTTCAGGTCACGTGGTATGACGTCATGAGTCACCCTGTGGGGAAATCCCTCATTCTCTTTTATGACCGGGATTTTTGAAATTTGTTCCCTTTTACGGATAAGATGAGTGATTCTGATTGGTTGACAAATGTCACATGATCTTAGACCCTGCGATATTTGAAATTCGTTCCCTTTTACGGGTAAGATGAATCCTTTTGGTACCCCAATGCTGATTGGTTGATAGAGGTCACGTGATCTTAAGCCCTGGGATTTTTAAAATTCGTTCCCTTTTTACGAATAAGATGAGTGTTTTGGTACCTCGATTCTGATTGGCCGACAGAGGTCACATGCTCTTAGACCCGCCTAACACCCCATGAGTGAAATATAGAGCGATATGTCGGTGATCCTGGATTTTAGAATTTTGTTCCCTTTTATGGTTATCCTTAAAGTTCCCATGAAGGGCTCAACCTCCTCCTTAAATAACCTTTTTTTTTTTTTTGGTATCATGATATTGTACTGAAGTTTACCTTAAATATTATCGTTCTCTTTGACAGATAAGATGATTCTTACCTTGATGGAGATCATGTCCTTGAATTAATAGTCTATGTCTCTGGAAGTAACAATGGTGAAAGAGGGGTGTCGCTTGTAGATTTCTTATAACACATTGTTGTGAGTTTAAGCGATTTTTTAAACGCTCAGTAAGCGCTTCATTAATGGAAACAGCGTTGCCAGATTTTTTTCTACCTAAACTGCTCCGATTCTTTTCGAAACGGTTCCGCAGAGTACAAGAAATTTTAAACTAAAAAATTTTTCGAACTAAAAAAATTTCAAAACTAAAAAAAATTTTAAACAAAAATTTCAAACAAAAATTTTGAAACAAAAAAAATTTCAAACAAAAAATTTTCGAACCCAAAAAAAAAAAATTTCGAACTAAAAAATTTTGAAACAAAAAAGTTTCAAACAAAAAATTTTCGAACCCAAAAAATTTCGAACTAAAAAATTGAAACAAAATTTTGTCGAACTAAAACATTTTTAAAAACAAAAGTTTCGAACTAAAGATGTAAATCACATCTAAAAATTTTCAAATCAAACTTTTTATCGAACTAAACTTTTAAAATTTTCGAACTAGAAATTTAAACCGAGTTTAAGAAAAATCCTAAGAAATGTTTTTCCAGGAATCGAACTCAGGTCTTTCAAACCAAAGATGTGTATGCTAACCGCTTAAATGAATTCGGTTTTAATCGATCTTGGTGGGTTTCGAACCATGGTCCTTGAAAAGGATACACATATACTTTAAGAAAATAAATCTGACAGTGTAACGCTTCTCAAATCAAACTTTTTATCGAACTAAACTTTTAAAATTTTCGAACTAGAAATTGAAACCAAGTTTTAGAAAAATCCTAAGAAATGTTTCTCCAGGAATCGAACTCAGGTCTTTCAAACCAAAGATGTGTAAGCTAACCGCTTAAATGAATTCGGTTTTAATCGATCTTGGTGGGTTTCGAACCATGGTCCTTGAAAAGGATACACATATACTTTAAGAAAATAAATCTGACAGTGTAACGCTTCTCAAATCAAACTTTTTATCGAACTAAACTTTTAAAATTTTCGAACTAGAAATTGAAACCAAGTTTTAGAAAAATCCTAAGAAATGTTTCTCCAGGAATCGAACTCAGGTCTTTCAAACCAAAGATGTGTATGCTAACCGCTTAAATGAATTCGGGTTTAATCGATCTTGGTGGGTTTCGAACCATGGTCCTTGAAAAGGATACACATATACTTTAAGAAAATAAATCTGACAGTGTAACACTTCTCAAATCAAACTTTTTATCGAACTAAACTTTTAAATTTTCGAACTAGAAATTGAAACAAGTTCTAGAAAAATCCTAAGAAATGTTTCTCCAGGAATCGAACTCAGGTCTTTCAAACCAAAGATGTGTATGCTATTTATTTTTTCGAACAAAATCATGTAAACCAAATCTTGAATATATATATATATTTTCCACCTTAAATTTTCAAGATTATCATGATTTGAAAACAAGTGTTCAGGGTTTCAAGAAATAATAAAACACATTTTTTTTCAACTTGTTGTATTTTACGAAAAGTATGTGCTCTTCTCATACAAGTTTATTAACATAATAAATACAGGATCTAATTAATGAATATGTTGGACGTGTCATCATCTTCGAATGTTGTAGCCGTATCCTGTAAAGAAAAAGAAGAAACGACGGATTACTTTAAGAATTTCTTTTTCTGAAACAATAAAAATGAGTCAATATTGATAAGAGAGAAATAAAACTTACTCGTAAATGATGGATGTGCTTAGGCTCATCTTCCCCCTCCTCGGGTACATTTCATCCACTGATGGTGGTTTACGAACTTTTTTCTGGGTACTGCATTTTTCTTGGTGTTGCTCCTTTATGGTCAAGGTTCCTCCTTGGATACGAGATAACTGCATTTTCTTCCACTGATGGTTGTGTTGATGGTTTATGAACTCTTGTGGGTACTTCATTTTCTTCTTGGTGTTGCTGCTTTGTGGTTAAGGAGTGGAAAAAGGAAAAGGAAAAAAAGAAATGGCGGCCTTATTGGGTGTTTACAGTTTTTTCTTCTTCATCTTCTTTTTCCAGTTCCATCTTCTGTTTTTTAACGTACCCGTACGGAACCGTATCATAGGAATTGATTTCTTTAAATCGACGTTTTGTGTACTGGATGCTGTACATTTTTTCTTCCTTTCGTGTGACGATGGTATGGTCTTTAGTCCTGCATATTTTATGGGGGATAGTGATGGTGACTTGTCCACGGCATTGATTTGTAATCATTTCTTTTAGCGTATTGAAATTTAATTGTTGTCCTGCATTGTAATTTAATCTAAATCCTCTAATTTTGCATATGTAACTGGTGACGTTGGTATCCGGATTGTATATTTCTAGGCTGTAATTTTTTGGTCCTCCACTGACAAATGTCTTGATGTATGCTCGTGGTCCGTAAGATTCCATCTCATTCGATAAGCATCCCAAGTACGTTGAAGGTTCAATGGTTGGCTCCCCGGGCTTCTCCGTAAATATTACAGAATCCGTGTCGAAATATAAAACACGTTCCTGCAACATTTCCAGGTACTTGTACAGTTCCAGACGTGCCTGACATGTTGTAAATGCACCTAACACGACATTGGTGTTTCGGTTTTGAACAGGCACATGTTCATTGTACTCCCAGAACGCATACAACATCGTATCATTGATGGGTACAATTTGATGGAGTTTAATGTCGGGGGAAGTGAGTTTTTCATAAAATTCTTCCGGCCGATCAATAATTGTGGTCTGGCTAAAGTTTGATCTTTGCGAAAGTTTTCCCCAAAGAGCATTAAGACAAAGCTTAGATAAGCTTCTTCGTGTAGGATTATTTTCAATTTTGGTCGGATCCAATGCAATACCTTCACGCTCCAGGACGGTTTGTATGAATTTTGATTTGTCTTCTTCGCTGACACAGGAACTGGGCCAGCCAGACGCTTCCATTTTTGATTTCAAAAACGTATTGATATATTCCGTGAACAAGCCACCTGTTTTCGTGATGGGATCATATTGTTCAATGTCATAGTCCCAAATTTCAAAAATTTCCACTGGTTGATATCCCAATTCTACTGCTTTCTGGATTTCATATGATACCCATGTTCCAGTGAGGCACCGCTCCTGGTCGTTGTGTGTACACGTTGCTGTAGGGTCTGGGTTCATTTCTTCGGCACACGCAGCACACAGTGGAAAGAGTAGTTTCTTGTTACATCGGTAAGGCAGGAGACCATGATAAAGATGGCGACTTGGTAATATCGTCATTTTGATTAGACCATTGACTTTATTTATTGGTGGTATATTTTCATCACCCTGTAGATAAATTCGTGGATGGCCTACAGGGTATTTAGCACACTTATTTACATAAGGATAAAGTGAGACAATATCGAAATATTTTATTACTTCCCCCGCTTTTTCGTCGACTTGGTGGTACAATTTCACGCAATTGGTTCTTCCTCCAAAAAAGCTATCTCTTGGATTTAATGGTCTGCGGTTCATGTACGGGTGATTCTTCAGATACGTCGCCATTGCAGGATTTTGTTTTAAGAACTGATTAAATTCGCACTCCCACATTTCATGTACAATGTACCCCAATTCACGCAGTCTTGCATTTTTTCTTTGCGTTCGTTCATAACGGAATTCCATGGTGTCTTCTGGATTGCTGTAGATGGGCTGATTACGGCCTGTAGTAAAACATACTTTACACCCGTGGTAAAAACAGCCGGCATGCTCGTAGACGTGCTCCTCTAACGTCTCAGGATCTTGGTAGTAACCATCAACATGGAATCCCGTAATAAACACTTCTTTTTGTCGGGCCGCATGTAAGATTTGTTTTTCTTCGGTTTTTTCAATGTAGGCCAGCCATTGCATTGCAGCGATCGATTGGGTACTTCTCCATCGATAGCCATGTGCCGGTAGAATTCCTATGGTGTTGGGTTTAAGGAAATTCCGGCGGAATACTAGATTGGAAGCACTGGCAATCGTGATCGTCTCCAAGAAGGGATTCACTTTGGTTTCTGTTTCAAATGACGTCATAAACGAAACGCATGCTTGTCGCAGTACATTGACATCTTGAATACAATACTTGAGAATTTCTTTCTGGAAATCAAACGTGTCATTACGATGATCGTTGTACCACTGCATGAACTTGTTTCTGTCTTCGACGGGCATTTCATCTGCACCATAATACTTTGTTTCTGGAAGTGGTCCAATATACGATTGATTCTCCTTGGTGTTGAAGAAATGCGGGAAGTAGCCTTTGGTTGCGGGTAAATTGAACGCTTTTGACAATTTACTTAATGCCATAGGTAGGAAGTTCAACGAGTCAATGAACGTCAGATTATTCAACGTTAAACTCAGTATCTTGGTTCCATTTAATATGACGTCAGGTCTCCATTGGCATTGTTCTACCATGGTCTTTAGGATAAAATGTCCATCGTATCCCTTAGCGTTGTGCGCGACACAGAAAATCCTATTTATATTGGGACGCCGTTCCCGCAAGTACTGGAGAAAATCATAAACTGGATCCTCTCCTTGGAAAATATGCTGGCGCTGACCACACGTACTGCAAGACTGCTGGATATTATTGTTTTCAACACATGCATAACATACTTGTTGTGCAACCAATAAATTTGGAATGTGTACATACGTATTATCGCCAATATTCGTGTCTTGCATAGATTCTATATCATAGAATATCAATAAGGCTTTCTTTGCGTGCATGAGTGAAGGAACACCAGGTTTCAAACATTGTCGATCAGGAAGCATAAAACATTGATGCGATCCCGGAACAATCTTCTTACAAACATTGCAAAAGATCTCATTGCAATCATGAATGCGTTGTCCACTTCGTACAAAAGAATAAACTCTGTAACATCTAGTACATTGCTGCACCATTTTGCATATAGGTTCCCCTTGATGATATGGAGCATTACGATGATTATTAAAACATTGTTCCCCATAAAATTGCCGATTGCAGTCGTTGCATAATATCAGCGTTTGATTCTTGTCGCATAGTGGTCTCTGTAAACATTTGGAGCATGTTACAGGACAATTTTTTACATGTCTGTTACGATGATCATACTTTTTATGGCACGCCTCACAGTAGAAATTGGTTGCAAAACAAGCAGTTAAAGATTGGATGATGTCAAAATGGCCAGCCAAACAAATCAAATTTATGGGAGTGCGATTTTCGTCGTTGGGCCCCTCGTACATGATGTCATGGCCTGTGAAACTAGTATACACTGTAATTTTATATTCTTTAAGGTATGCCTGGAATTGTCGTATTTCATTTACACTGGCACCATGATCCAAATTCACTCCTGCATTTGCACATAACGCATTCACTTCATCGTCCACAACACATTTTGATTGATCTTGATATTGTCTATGTCGTTTCACATCTACATTCTTGTATTTTTTCAGGCCAATAGCAATAACAAGGGCGTACGCCAGGCACCTTGAATCTTGATTTTTTACTCGTACAATCCCTCGCTTGCAACGTAACAATTCTTCATTTTGAAGTACTCCTTGCCGCAAACCGCCGCCGTAGCCACGTGGAATATCGACACGATGGAAATGAACAGTGAATGGTTCGTGCAGGAGAAATGCATTGTTACTTTGTAACACTCTTTCGAACGAGGCCCACATCGTTTCCAGTGTCAAGTTTCGTGCTTGGCGAAAACTCACCCAAAACGGTTTATTGGTATTCCGTGGTGATATTACGGATAAACCAACCATCGCCTCATCGTCGACATTAACTAACAAATGGTCTAGCATTGCTTGGAAACTATTATGTACATACTGTATGATATCGGTTCCTACGGGCGGTGCGTTGAATTGAATTTCGAGCATTCTACCTTCAATGTTAAATCGTCTATAATGGCGAGTGATTTCATTGCGAACAGTAAAACCCGATTCGGCCATGTTAATAAAAGGAGAAAACAAACAAACAGGTACGGTAAAACAAATATGTAATGTGGGGAAAAAAGGAATTATGCAGCGTGAATTTACTACAAAAGAAAAGAAGAAAGAAAAATCTTAATCACCTGATAAACAGGAAATCATAACGTTCATGATAAATTCTTAACTAAGCAATTCATGTAAAGGTCCTGAGTTTGATTCCCTGTCGGTGACGTTCAGAATCTCATTATGAAAGCACACGTACTAGAAATCAAAGTTTTTTTAAAAATAATTATGTTACTGAAATGAGTGTTTTATTGCTGTCAAACTCGAGAGCATTACATCAGCATGTAACTGACCTACCATTCTATAGTGATAAAAAGAATGCATGAATGAATGTTTCATCAGTGCTGAGATGTGATAAAGTACGCGTAAGCATTTTTTCTACTCACAACGACCTTTAAATGATGCGTTTGCAAGTTGAAGAGATTCATCAAGCATTAGCGTAACACATACGTAATTGTCGAAACAAAATCTGTATAGTGTATTTTTTTTATTATTGTGACTAAGCGGTTAGCGTACATGATTCGGACGTGGAAGGTCCTGGTTCAAGCCTCGGTGGTTTGCTTTTCCACGTCGGGGCATGTCAAGCCTTTTCTGTAATTTACTATTCTCACGCGTTATCATACATTCTTTTCAAAACTAAGCTAAATGGTTGACGTGCACACCTCATAATACATAAACGTACATAAATCGTCTATAATGACGAGTGATTTCATTGCGAACAGTAAAACCCGATTGGACCATGATTAAAAAATGAAAACAAACAAACAGGTACGGTAAAACAAATATGTAATGGGAAAAAAGGAATTGAGCAGCGTGAATTTGAGTTGATTTTTTGATTTTTTAGTTTAGCGTCCCTTTCATCAGCGAGGCTATATGAGACGTGGACCTACTGATTAACGTGGAATCCGAACCACATGAGCTCCCCGCCGGGAATCGAACCCTGGTCTCCCACGCCAAAGGTACGTATGCTAACTGCTTAGCCCAGGAAATCATAACATTCATGATAAATTCTTAACTAAGCAATTCATGTAAAGGTCCTGAGTTTGATTCCCTGGCGGTGACGTTCAGAATCTCATTATGAAAGCACGTGTACTAAAAATCAAAGTTTTTTTTAAATAATTATGTTACTGAAATGAGTGTTTTATTGCTGTCAAACTCGAGAGCATTACATCAGCATGTAACTGACCTACCATTCTATAGTGATAAAAAGAATGCATGAATGAATGTTTCAACAGTACTGAGATGTGATAAAGCACTCGTAAGCATTTTTTCTACTCACAACGACCTTTAAATGATGCGTTTGCAAGTTGAAGAGATTCACCAACCATTAACGTTACACATACGTAATTGTCAAAACAAAATCTGTATAGCGTAAATCTTTTAACCACATATTCATGCACTCGTGGCTAAGCGGTTAGCGTACATGCTTCTAACGTGGAAGGTCCTGGTTCAATCCTCGGTGGGGTTTGCTTTCCCACATCGGATCGCTGTCAAGCCTTTTCTGAAATTTAATATTCTCACGCGTTATCATACATTCTTTTCAAAACTAAGCTAAATGATTGACGTACACGCCTCTGGCCTTGGTTCAATCCCGGGCGGTTGCTCGAATATCACGTTAAACTGAAGGGGCCGCTAATGCTTTCAAAGGGAATCGAACCATATTATTCTCAGGCATAGTTTCTGAAATTTTGTAATGCATTCTTTTCAAAACTAAGCGCACACATTTTTCTGGCCATGGTTCAATTCCCGACGGGTGCTCGCTGAAGGGACGCTAAACCATATCATTTATCGTGCTTACTTCTAATGTGTGGGGGTTCCTGATTCGTACTCCCACTTTCCCATTCCACTAATTTCTTCATAGTCTAAATATTTCGTACTAAAAGTAAAACAGTGTATGAGTGATCCACCCCCACAAATATAAAATAAAAATGATTTTCGAATCTTGTGTGAAAAATAAAATCTCACTGAACTTACCTCAAATTCAATGAACACAAAGTCGGTGTAGTAAAGCTTCTTAAATGAAGACACTTTTCAAGAACAGATCTTCTTCACACGATAGTTGAGAGCGATGTAGGATTTGAAAAATGAAATTTAGATTTTTATTTAGGTCGCTGTGAAAACGATGTCACCGTCAGCCAATCAGAAACGAGGAAATTTATAAAATGACATCACAACGAACCAATCAAAACGCTCGCTGCTCTTGTCATGAATCATGAACCAAAACGATGTGTAACAATCGATCGTGACGTCATTCAAGTTCTCAATAGTTACAACATCTAGTATCGCAATTCCGATGCCAATTCCCTTCTGCCAGGATCATGTCACTACTTGTCGTAACTGTGACGACATTTCATTTTCCTCATATTCCATACGAGAATGTCAATGTTTGCTTTTTTCCATGAATCATGCTGACACGTTCGTAGTAAAACAAAAAGTAATGCGATCCGCTGACGTTTGCATTTTTTCAATCATATGTGCTTCTATGTCGTCACACAAAGAAGTCTATCAGCATTTTATTTTAATCCACGTTACACTGTCAGATTTATTTTCTTAAAGTGTATGTGTATCCTTTTCAAGGACCATGGTTCGAAACCCACCAAGCATAATTAAGTCCGAATTCATTCATAGCTAAGCGGTTAGGATTCACATCTTTGGTTTGAAAAGACCTGAGTTCGATTCCTGGAGAAACATTTCTTAGGATTTTTCTAGAACTTGTTTCAATTTCTAGTTCGAAAATTTTAAAAGTTTAGTTCGATAAAAAGTTTGATTTGAGAAGTGTTACACTGTCAGATTTATTTTCTTAAAGTATATGTGTATCCTTTTCAAGGACCATGGTTCGAAACCCACCAAGCATGATTAAACCCGAATTCATTTAAGCGGTTAGGATACACATCTTTGGTTTGAAAGACCTGAGTTCGATTCCTGGAGAAACATTTCTTAGGATTTTTCTAAAACTTGGTTTAAATTTCTAGTTCGAAAATTTTAAAAGTTTAGTTCGATAAAAAGTTTGATTTGAGAAGCGTTACACTGTCAGATTTATTTTCTTAAAGTATATGTGTATCCTTTTCAAGGACCATGGTTCGAAACCCACCAAGATCGATTAAAACCGAATTCATTTAAGCGGTTAGCATACACATCTTTGGTTTGAAAGACCTGAGTTCGATTCCTGGAGAAACATTTCTTAGGATTTTTCTAAAACTTGTTTCAATTTCTAGTTCGAAAATTTTAAAAGTTTAGTTCGATAAAAAGTTTGATTTGAGAAGCGTTACACTGTCAGATTTATTTTCTTAAAGTATATGTGTATCCTTTTCAAGGACCATGGTTCGAAACCCACCAAGATCGATTAAAACCGAATTCATTTAAGCGGTTAGCATACACATCTTTGGTTTGAAAGACCTGAGTTCGATTCCTGGAGAAACATTTCTTAGGATTTTTTCTTAAACTTGGTTTCAATTTCTAGTTCGAAAATTTTAAAAGTTTAGTTCGATAAAAAGTTTGATTTGAAAATTTTTAGATGTGATTTACATCTTTAGTTCGAAACTTTTGTTTTAAAAAATGTTTTAGTTCGACAAAATTTTGTTTCAATTTTTTAGTTCGAAATTTTTTTTGGGTTCGAAAATTTTTTGTTTGAAACTTTTTTGTTTCAAAATTTTTTAGTTCGAAATTTTTTTTTGGGTTCGAAAATTTTTTGTTTGAAACTTTTTTGTTTCAAAATTTTTTAGTTCGAATTTTTTTTTGGGGGGTTCGAAAATTTTTTGTTTGAAATTTTTTTTGTTTCAAAATTTTTGTTTGAAATTTTTGTTTAAAATTTTTTTTAGTTTTGAAATTTTTTTAGTTCGAAAAATTTTTTAGTTTAAAATTTCTTGTACTCTGCGGAACCGTTTCGAAAAGAATCGGAGCAGTTTAGGTAGAAAAAAATCTGGCAACGCTGTTTCCATTAATGAAGCGCTTACTGAGCGTTTAAAAAATCGCTTAAACTCACAACAATGTGTTATAAGAAATCTACAAGCGACACCCCTCTTTCACCATTGTTACTTCCAGAGACATAGACTATTAATTCAAGGACATGATCTCCATCAAGGTAAGAATCATCTTATCTGTCAAAGAGAACGATAATATTTAAGGTAAACTTCAGTACAATATCATGATACCAAAAAAAAAAAAAAAAAGGGTTATTTAAGGAGGAGGTTGAGCCCTTCATGGGAACTTTAAGGATAACCATAAAAGGGAACAAAATTCTAAAATCCAGGATCACCGACATATCGCTCTATATTTCACTCATGGGGTGTTAGGCGGGTCTAAGAGCATGTGACCTCTGTCGGCCAATCAGAATCGAGGTACCAAAACACTCATCTTATTCGTAAAAAGGGAACGAATTTTAAAAATCCCGGCTTAAGATCACGTGACCTCTATCAACCAATCAGCATTGGGGTACCAAAAGGATTCATCTTACCCGTAAAAGGGAACGAATTTCAAATATCGCAGGGTCTAAGATCATGTGACATTTGTCAACCAATCAGAATCACTCATCTTATCCGTAAAAGGGAACAAATTTCAAAAATCCCGGTCATAAAAGAGAATGAGGGATTTCCCCACAGGGTGACTCATGACGTCATACCACGTGACCTGAAAATTTGAATTTCCCGCGTGGGCGGGGCCTAATGTCACGTGACCTCTCTCAGCCAATCAGAATCGAGAAAATTTTTGCTGACTCGGCTCAATATACGCCGGCCCCTACTACTGTGGATATAGACGAATTTCCAGGATATATCCCATATTGTTCTTCAAGCAGAAGTACTTTGGTGTGTGCGTGTATAGACGAACTTCCAGGATATATCCTATTTTTTTCTGCAAACAGAAAATCTTTGCAACGTGTGTGTACAGACGAACTTCCAGGATACATCCTATTTCGTTCTGCAACCAGAAATTCTTTGGAGTGTGTGTGTATAGACGAACTTCCAGGATATATCCCATTTCGTTCCGCAACCAGAAATTCATTTGAGTGTGTGTTGATATACGAACTTCCAGGATATATTTTATTTCGATCTGGAACCTGAAATTCCTTGGAGTGTGTGTTTATAGACGAACTTCCAGGATATATCCTATTTCGTTCTGCAACCAGAAATTCTTTGGAGTGTGTGTTTATAGACGAACTTCATTGATATATCCTATTTCGTTCTGCAACCAGATATTATTTGGATCGTGTGTGTATAGACGAACTTCCAGGATATATCCTATTTCGTTATGCAACCAGAAACTCTTTGGAGTGTGCGTGTATAGACGAACTTCCAGGATATATCCTTTTTCGATCTGCAACCAGAAATTCCATGGAGCGTGTGTGTATAGACAAACTTCCAGGATACATCCTATTTAGCTCTGCAACCAGAATTACTTTACAGCGTGGCTGTATAAAGAAAATTCCAGGATATATCCTATTTCGTACTGCAATCAGATTATTTGCAGTGTTCGTGTATAATCGAACTTTCAGGATATATCCTATTTGGTTCTTCACCCAGAAGTACTTTGGAGTGTGTGTGTATAGGCGAACATATAGGATATATCCTTTTTCGTTCTGCAAAAAGAAACTCTTTGCAGTGTGTGTAAATAGACGAACTTTCAGGATATATCCTATTTCGATCTACAACCAGAAAATCTTTGCAGTGTGCGTGTATAGTCGAACTTCCAGGATCTATCCTATTTCTTTCTTCAAGCAAAGCACTTTGGTGTGTGCGTCTAATTACGAACTTCGAGGATATATCCTATTTCGTTCTGCAACCAGAAATTCTTTGGAGTGTGTGTGTATACACGAACTTCCAGGATATATCCTACTTTGTTCTTCAAGCAGAAGTTCTTTGGTGTGTTCGTCTATAGACAAACTTCCAGGATATATCCTATTTCGTTCTGCAACCAGAAACTCTTTGCAGTGTTTCTGTATAAACGATCTTTCAGGATATATCCTATGTCGTACTGCAACCAGAAATTCTTTGCAGTGTTTGTGTATAGACGAAATTCCAGGATATATCCTTTTTCGATCTGCATTCAGAAATTCTTTGGAGTGTGTGTGTATAAATGAACTTCCAGGATATATCCTATTTCGTTCTATAACCAGAAATTATATAAAGTGTGTTTGTAAAGACGAACTTCCAGGATTTATCCTATTTTGTTCTTCACCCAGAAGTTCTTTGGAGTGTGTGTCTATAGACTAACATATAGGATATATCCTTTTTCGTTCTGCAACCAGAAACTTTTTGCAGTGTGTGTATATAAACGAACTTTCAGGATATATCCTATTTCGATCTGCAACCAGAAGCTCCTTGCATTGTATGTCTATAGACGAACTTCCAGGATGTATCCTATTTTGTTCTTCAAGGAAAGTACTTTGGTATGTGCGTGTAAATACGAACTTCGAGGATATATCCTATTTCGTTCTTCAACCAGAAATTCTTTGGAGTGTGTGTGTATAGACGAACTTCCAGGATATATCCTATTTTGTTCTTCAAGCAGAAATTCTTAGGTGTGTGCGTGTATAGACGAACTTCCAGGATATATCCTATTTCGATCTGCAATCAGAAATATTTTGGAGTGTGTGTGTTTAGGTGAACTTCCAGGATATATCCTATTTCGTTCTGCAACCAGAAATTATATGGAGTGTGTTTGTATAGACGAAATTCCAGGATATATCCTATTTCGTTCTGCAACCAGAAACTCTTTGCAGTGTGTGTGTATAGACGAACTTCCAGGATACATCCTATTTCAATCTGCAACCAGAAATTCTTTGGAGTGTGTTTGTATAGACGAACTTCCAGGATACACCCTATTTTGTTCTGCAACCAGAAATTCTTTGCAGTGTGTGGGTATAGACGAAGTTCCAGGATATACCCTATTTTGTTCTTCAAGCAGAAGTACTTTGGTGTATGCGTGTATAGACGAACTTCCAGGATAAATCCTATTTTCTTCTTCAACAGAAAATCTTTGCAACGTGTGTGTACAGAGGAACATCCAGGATATATCCTAATTCGTTCTGCAACCAGAAATTCTTTGCAACGTGTGTGTATAGAGAAACTTCCAGATATATCCTTTTTCGTTCTGCAACCAGAAATTCATTTGAGTGTGTGTGTATATACGAACTTCCAGGATGTATCCTATTTCGATCTGCAACCTGAAATTCCATGGAGTGTGTGTGTATACACGAGCTTCCAGGATACATCCTATTTATTTCCGCAACCAGAAATTCTTTGAAGTATGTGTGTATAGATGAACTTCCAGGATATATCCTTTTCCGTTCTACAACCAGAAATTATATGAAGTGTGTTTGTATAGACGAACTTCCAGGATTTATCCTATTTAGTTCTGCAACTAGAAATTATTTGCAGTGTGTGTGTATAGACAAACTTCCAGGATATATCCTATTTTTTTCTTCAAGCTGAAGAACTTTGGTGTGTGCGTGTATAGAAGAACTTCCAGGATATATCCTATTTGTTCTGCAAAGAGAAAATCTTTGCAACGTGTGTGTACAGACGAACTTCCAGGATACATCCGATTTCGTTCTGCAATCAGAAATTCTTTGCAGTGTGCGTGCATAGACGAACTTCCAGGATTTATCCTATTTCATTCGGCCACCAGAAATTCATTTGAGTGTGTGTGTATATACGAACTTCCAGGATGTATCCTATTTCGATCTGCAACCTGAAATTCCTTGGAGTGTGTGTGTATTGACGAGCTTCCAGGATACATCCTATTTATTTCCAGAACCAGAAATTCTTTGAAACGTGTGTGTAAAAAGAAACTTCCAGGAAATATCCTATTTCGTACTATAACCAGACTAATTGCAGTGTTCGTGTATAATCAAACTTCCAGGATATATCCAATTTAATTCTTCACAAAGAAGTACTTTGGAATGTTCCTGTATAGACTAACATCCCGGATATTAACTACTTCGTTCTGCAGCCAGAAATTCTTTGGAGTGTGTGTGTATAGACGAACTTCCAGCATATATCCTCTTTTGTTCTGCAACCGGAAATTCTTTGGAGTGTGTGTGTATACACGAACTTGCAGGATATGTCCTATTTTGTTGTTCAACCAGAAAATCTTTGGAGTGTTTGTGTATAGACGAACTACAAGGATATTTTACCTATTACGTTATGCAACCAGAAATTCTTTGGAGTGTGTGTGTACAGACGGACTTCCAAGATACATCCTAATTGGATCCGAAACCAGAATTTTTTTGCAACCTGTGTGTATAGACTAACGTCGAGGACATATCCTATTTCGTACTGCAACCAGAATATTTGCAGGGCTCGTGTATAATCTAACTTCCAGAATATATCGTATTTTTTTCTTCACACAGAAGTACTTTGGAGTGTTCTTTTATAGACGAACATCCCGGACATTCACTGCTTCGTTCTGCAACCAGAAATTCTTTGCAGTGTGTGTGTATAGACGAACTTCCAGGATACATCCTATTTCGTTCTGCAACCAGAAACACTTTGCAGTGTGTGTGTATAGACGAACTTCCAGGTTATATCCTGTTTCGATCTGCAACTTGAAATTCTTTTTAGTATGTGTGTATATACGAACTTCATTGATATATCCTATTTCTTTCTGCAACCCAAAACTCTTTGCAGTGTGTGTGTATAGACGAACTTCCAGGAGGTATCCTATTTCGTTCTGCAACCAAAAATTCTTTGCAGTGTGTGTGTATAGACGAACTTACAGGATATATCCAATTTGTTCTCCAACCAGAAATTCTTTGGAGTGTGTGTGTATAGACGAACTTCCTGGATATATCTATTTTGATTTTGAACCAAAAATTCTTTGCAGTGCGTGTGTATAGACGAACTTCTAGGTTATATTTTATTTCGTTCTGGAACCAGAAATTCTTTGGAGTGTGATTGTATACAAGAACTTCCAGGATATATCCTATTTCGTTCTGCAACCAGAAATTATATGTAGTGTGTTTGTATAGACGAACTTCCAGGATTTATCCTATTTCGTTCTGCAACCAGAAACTCTTTGCAGTGTGTGTGTATAGACGAGCTTCCAGGATATATATCATATTTCGATCTGCAACCAGAAATTCCTTTTAGTGTGTGTGTATAAAAGAACTTCCAGGATACATACTTTTTAGTTCCGCAACAAGAAATTCTTTGGAGTGTGTGGGTATAGAAGAACTTCCAGGACATATCCTATTTTGTTCTTCAAGCAGAAATTCTTTGGAGTGTGTGTGTATAGATGAACTTCCAGGATATATCCTATTTCGTTCTACAACCAGAAATTATATGCAGTGTGTTTGTATACACGAACTTAAGGGTTACATGCTATTTCGTTCTGCAACAAGAAATTCTTTGCAACGTGTGTGTATAGACGAACTTCCAGGTTATATCCTATTTCCATCTGCAACCAGAAATTCTTTGGAGTGTGTGTGTATAGATCAACTTCCAGGATATATCCTATTCCGTTCTGCAACCAGAAATTATATGTAGTGTGTTTGTATAGACGAACTTCCAGGATTTATCCTTTTTCGTTCTGCAACCAGAAACTCTTTGCAGTGTGTGTGTATAGACGAGCTTCCAGGATATATATCATATTTCGATCTGCAACCAGAAATTCCTTTTAGTGTGTGTGTATGAAAGAACTTCCAGGATACATACTTTTTAGTTCCGCAACAAGAAATTCTTTGGAGTGTGTGGGTATAGAAGAACTTCCAGGATATATCCTATTTTGTTCTTCAAGCAGAAGTACTTTGGTGTGTGCGTGTATAGACGAACTTCCAGGATATATCCCATTTCGTTCGGCAACCAGAAATTCATTTGAGTGTGTGTGTATATACGAACTTCCAGGATATATTCTATTTCGATCTGCAACCTGAAATTCCTTGGAGTGTGTGTTTATAGATGAACTTCCAGGATATATCCTATTTCGTTCTGCAACCAGAAATTCTTTGGAATGTGTGTTTATAGACGAACTTCATGGATATATCCTATTTCGTTCTGCAACCAGATATTATTTGGAGTGTGTGTGTATAGACGAACTTCCAGGATATATCATATTTCGTTCTGCAACCAGAAACTCTTTGCAGTGTGCGTGTATAGACGAACTTCCAGGATATATCCTTTTTCGATCTGCAACCAGAAAATCCATGGAGCGTGTGTGTATAGACAAATTTCCAGGATACATCCTATTTAGCTCTGCAACCAGAATTACTTTACAACGTGTCTGTATCAAGAAAATTCCAGGATACATCCTATTTCGTTCTGCAACCAGAAACACTTTGCAGTGTGTGTGTATAGACGAACTTCCAGGAGGTATCCTATTTCGTTCTGCAACCAGAAATTCTTTGCAGTGTGTGTGTATAGACGAACTTACAGGATATATCCAATTTGTTCTCCAACCAGAAATTCTTTGGAGTGTGTGTGTATAGACGAATTTCCTGGATATATCTATATTGATTTTGAACCAAAAATTCTTTGCAGTGCGTGTGTATAGACGAACTTCTAGGTTATATTTTATTTCGTTCTGGAACCAGAAATTCTTTGGAGTGTGTTTGTATACAAGAACTTCCAGGATATATCCTCTTTCGTTCTGCAACCAGATATTATTTGGAGTGTGAGTGTATAGACGAACTGCCAGGATATATCCTATTTCGTTACGCAACCAGAAACTTTTTGCAGTGTGTGTGTATAGACGAACTTCTAGGATATATCCTATTTCGATCTGCATTCAGAAATTCTTTGGAGTGTGTGTGTATAGATGAACTTCCAGAATATATCCTATTTTGTTCTACAACCAGAAATTATATGGAGTTTTTTTGTATAGAAGAACTTCCAGGATTTATCCTATTTCGTTCTGCAACCAAATATTATTTGGAGTGTGTGTGTATAGACGAACTTAAGGGTTACATGCTATTTCGTTCTGCAACAAGAAATTCTTTGCAACGTGTGTGTATAGACGAACTTCCAGGTTATATCCTATTTCCATCTGCAACCAGAAATTTTTTGGAGTGTGTGTGTATAGATCAACTTCCATGATATATCCTATTCCGTTCTGCAACCAGAAATTATATGTAGTGTGTTTGTATAGACGAACTTAAAGGATTTATCCTTTTTCGTTCTGCAACCGGAAACTCTTTGCAGTCTGCGTGTATAGACGAGCTTCCAGGATATATATCATATTTCGATCTGCAACAAGAAATTCCTTTTAGTGTGTGTGTATAAAAGAACTTCCAGGATACATACTTTTTAGTTCCGCAACAAGAAATTCTTTGGAGTGTGTGGGTATGGAAGAACTTCCAGGATATATCCTATTTTGTTCTTCAAGCAGAAGTACTTTGGTGTGTGCGTGTATAGACGAACTTCCAGGATATATCCCATTTCGTTCGGCAACCAGAAATTCATTTGAGTGTGTGTGTGTATATACGAACTTCCAGGATATATTCTATTTCGATCTGCAACCTGAAATTCCTTGGAGTGTGTGTTTATAGACGAACTTCCAGGATATATCCTATTTCGTTCTGCAACCAGAAATTCTTTGGAGTGTGTGTTTATAGACGAACTTCATGGATATATCCTATTTCGTTCTGCAACCAGATATTATTTGGAGTGTGTGTGTATAGACGAACTTCCAGGATATATCCTATTTCGTTCTGTAACCAGAAACTCTTTGCAGTGTGCGTGTATAGACTAACTTCCAGGGTATATCCTTTTTCGATCTGCAACCAGAAATTCCATGGAGCGTGTGTGTATAGACAAACTTCCAGGAAACATCCTATTTAGCTCTGCAACCAGAATCACTTTACGACGTGTCTGTATAAAGAAAATTCCAGGATATATCCTATTTCGTACTGCAATGAGATTATTTGCAGTGTTCGTGTATAATCGATCTTCCAGGATATATCCTATTTGGTTCTTCACCCACAAGTACTTTGGAGTGTGTGTGTATAGACGAACATATAGGATATATCCTTTTTCGTTCTGCAAAAACAAACTCTTTGCAGTGTGTGTAAATAGACGAACTTTCAGGATATATCCTATTTCGATCTACAACCAGAAACTCTTTGCAGTGTGTGTGTATAGTCGAGCTTTCAGGATCTATCCTATTTCTTTCTTCAAGCAAAGTACTTTGGTGTGTGCGTCTATAGACAAACTTCCAGGATATATCCTATTTCGTTCTGCAAGCAGAAACTCTTTGGAGTGTGTGTGTATAGACGAACTTTCAGGATATATCCCATTTCGTACTGCAACCAGAAATTCTTTGCAGTGTTTGTGTATAGACGAACTTCCAGGATATATCCTATTTCGATCTGCATTCAGAAATTCTTTGGAGTGTGTGTGTATAAATGAACTTCCAGGATATATCCTATTTCGTTCAATAACCAGAAATTATATAAAGTTTGTTTCTATAGACGAACTTCCAGGATTTATCCTATTTCGTTCTGCAACCAGATATTATTTGGAGTGTGTGTGTAGACGAACTTAAGGGTTACATGCTATTTCGTTCTGCAACCAGAAACTATTTGCAGTGTGTGTGTATAGACGAACTTCCAGGATATATCCTATTTCGATCTGCATTCAGAAATACTTTGGAGTGTGTGTGTATAGATGAACTTCCAGGATATATCCTATTTCGTTCTACAACCAGAAATTATATGCAGTGTGTTTGTATAGACGAACTTCCAGGATATATCTATTTTGATTTTGAACCAAAAATTCTTTGCAGTGCGTGTGTATAGACGAACTTCTAGGTTATATTTTATTTCGTTCTGGAACCAGAAATTTTTTGGAGTGTGTGTGTATACAAGAACTTCCAGGATATATCCTATTTCGTTCTGCAACCAGATATTATTTGGAGTGTGAGTGTATAGACGAACTGCCAGGATATATCCTATTTCGTTCCGCAACCAGAAATTCTTTGCAGTGTGTGCTTATAGACGAACTTCTAAGATATATTCTATTTCGATCTGCATTCAGAAATTCTTTGGAGTGTGTGTGTATAGATGAACTTCCAGGATATATATGCTATTTCGTTCTACAACCAGAAATTTAATGGAGTGTGTTTGTATAGAAGAACTTCCAGGATTTATCCTATTTCGTTCTGCAACCAAATATTATTTGGAGTGTGTGTGTATAGACGAACTTAAGGGTTACATGCTATTTCGTTCTGCAACAAGAAATTCTTTGCAACGTGTGTGTATAGACGAACTTCCTGGTTATATCCTATTTCCATCTGCAACCAGAAATTCTTTGGAGTGTGTGTGTGTATAGGTCAACTTCCAGGATATATCCTATTCCGTTCTGCAACCAGAAATTATATGTAGTGTGTTTGTATAGACGATCTTCCAGGATTTATCCTTTTTCGTTCTGCAACCAGAAACTCTTTGCAGTGTGTGTGTATAGACGATCTTCCAGGATACATCCTATTTCGTTCTGCAACCATAAATTCTTTCCAGTGTGTGTGTATAGACGAACTTCCAGGATATATCCCATTTCGTTCGGCAACCAGAAATTCCTTTTAGTGTGTGTGTATAAAAGAACTTCCAGGATACATACTTTTTAGTTACGCAACAAGAAATTCTTTGGAGTGTGTGGGTATAGACGAACTTCCAGGATATATCCTATTTTTTTCCTCAAGCAGAAGTACTTTGGTGTGTGCGTGTATAGACGAACTAACGGGATATATCCTATTTTGTTCTGCAAACAGAAAATCTTTGCAACGTGTGTGTACAGACGAACTTCCAGGATACATCCTATTTCGTTCTGCAACCATAAATTCTTTCCAGTGTGTGTGTATAGACGAACTTCCAGGATATATCCCATTTCGTTCGGCAACCAGAAAATCATTTGAGTGTGTGGGTATATACGAACTTCCAGGATATATCCTATTTCGTTCTGCAACCAGATATTATTTGGAGTGTGTGTGTATAGACGAACTTCCAGGATATATCCTATTTCGTTCTGCAACCAGAAACTCTTTGCAGTGTGCGTGTATAGACGAACTTCCAGGATATATCCTTTTTCGATCTACAACCAGAAATTCCATGGAGCGTGTGTGTATAGACAAACTTCCAGGATACATATTATTTAGCTCTGCTACCAGAATTACTTTACAACGTGTCTGTATCAAGAAAATTCCAGGATATATCCTATTTCGTACTGCAATGAGATTATTTGCAGTGTTCGTGTATAATCGAACTTCCAGGATATATCCTATTTGGTTCTTCACCCAGAAGTACTTTGGAGTGTGTGTGTATAGACGAACATATAGGATATATCCTTTTTCGTTCTGCAAAAACAAACCCTTTGCAGTGTGTGTAAATAGACGAACTTTCAGGATATATCCTATTTCGATCTATAACCAGAAACTCTTTGCAGTGTGTGTGTATAGTCGAACTTCCAGGATCTATCCTATTTCTTTCTTCAAGCAAAGTACTTTGGTGTTTGCATGTAAATACGAACTTCGAGGATATATCGTATATCGTTCTGCAACCAGAAATTCTTTGGAGTGTGTGTGTATACACGAACTTCCAGGATATATCCTATTTCGTTCCGCAACCAGAAACTCTTTGGAGTGTGTGTGTATAGACGAACTTTCAGGATATATCCTATTTCGTACTGCAACCAGAAATTCTTTGCAGTGTTTGTGTAAAGACGAACTTCCAGGATATATCCTATTTCGATCTGCATTCAGAAATTATTTGGTGTGTGTGTTTATAATTGAACTTCCAGGATATATCCTATTTCGTTCTATAACCAGAAATTATATTAAGTGTGTTTGTATAGACGAACTTCCAGGATTTATCCTATTTCGTTCGGCAACCAGATATTATTTGGAGTGTGTGTGTATAGACGAACTTAAGGGTTACATGCTATTTCGTTCTGCAACAAGAAATTCTTTGCAACGTGTGTGTATAGACGAACTTCCAGGATATATCCTATTTCGTTCTGCAACCAGATATTATTTGGAGTGGGACTGTATAAACGAACTTCCAGGATATATCCCATTTCGTTCGGCAACCAGAAAATCATTTGAGTGTGTGGGTATATACGAACTTCCAGGATATATCCTATTTCGTTCTGCAACCAGATATTATTTGGAGTGTGTGTGTATAGACGAACTTCCAGGATATATCCTATTTCGTTCTGCAACCAGAAACTCTTTGCAGTGTGCGTGTATAGACGAACTTCCAGGATATATCCTTTTTCGATCTACAACCAGAAATTCCATGGAGCGTGTGTGTATAGACAAACTTCCAGGATACATATTATTTAGCTCTGCTACCAGAATTACTTTACAACGTGTCTGTATCAAGAAAATTCCAGGATATATCCTATTTCGTACTGCAATGAGATTATTTGCAGTGTTCGTGTATAATCGAACTTCCAGGATATATCCTATTTGGTTCTTCACCCAGAAGTACTTTGGAGTGTGTGTGTATAGACGAACATATAGGATATATCCTTTTTCGTTCTGCAAAAACAAACCCTTTGCAGTGTGTGTAAATAGACGAACTTTCAGGATATATCCTATTTCGATCTATAACCAGAAACTCTTTGCAGTGTGTGTGTATAGTCGAACTTCCAGGATCTATCCTATTTCTTTCTTCAAGCAAAGTACTTTGGTGTTTGCATGTAAATACGAACTTCGAGGATATATCGTATATCGTTCTGCAACCAGAAATTCTTTGGAGTGTGTGTGTATACACGAACTTCCAGGATATATCCTATTTCGTTCCGCAACCAGAAACTCTTTGGAGTGTGTGTGTATAGACGAACTTTCAGGATATATCCTATTTCGTACTGCAACCAGAAATTCTTTGCAGTGTTTGTGTAAAGACGAACTTCCAGGATATATCCTATTTCGATCTGCATTCAGAAATTATTTGGTGTGTGTGTTTATAATTGAACTTCCAGGATATATCCTATTTCGTTCTATAACCAGAAATTATATTAAGTGTGTTTGTATAGACGAACTTCCAGGATTTATCCTATTTCGTTCGGCAACCAGATATTATTTGGAGTGTGTGTGTATAGACGAACTTAAGGGTTACATGCTATTTCGTTCTGCAACAAGAAATTCTTTGCAACGTGTGTGTATAGACGAACTTCCAGGATATATCCTATTTCGTTCTGCAACCAGATATTATTTGGAGTGGGACTGTATAAACGAACTTCAAGGATATATCCTATTTCGTTCTGCAAGCAGAAACTCTTTGCAGTGTGTGTGTATAGACGAACTTCCAGGATATATCCTATTTCAATCTGCATTCAGAAATTCTTTGGAGTGTGTGTGTATAGATGAACTTCCAGGATATATCCTATTTCGTTCTACAACCAGAAATTATATGCAGTGTGTTTGTATAGACGAACTTCCAGGATATATCCTATTTCGTTCTGCAACCAGAATCTCTCTGCAATGTGTGTGTATAGACGAACTTCCAGGATATATCCTGTTTCGATCTGCAACCAGAAATTCTTTGGAGTGTGTGTGTATAGAAGAACTTGCAGGATACATCCTACTTAGTTCTGCAACCAGAAATTATTTGCAGTGTGTTGGTATAGACGAACCTCCAGGATATATCCTATTTTTTTCTTCAAGCAGAAGTACTTTGGTGTGTCCGTGTATAGACGAACTTCCAGGATATATCCTATTTTGTTCTGCAAAGAGAAAATCTTTGCAACGTGTGTGTACAGACGAACTTCCAGGATAAATCCGATTTTGTTCTGCAAAAAGAAATTCTTTGCAGTTTGTGTGTATAGACGAACTTCCAGGATTTATCCTATTTCGTTCGGCAACCAGAAATTCATTTGAGTGTGTGTGTATATACGAACTTCCAGGATGTATCCTATTTCGATCTGCAACCTGAAATTCCTTGGAGTGTGTGTGTATAGACGAGCTTCCAGGATACATCCTATTTATTTCCCCAACCAGAAATTCTTTGAAACGTGTGTGTAAAGAGAAAGTTCCAGGATATATCCTATTTTGTACTCTAACCAGACTAATTGCAGTGTTAGTGTATAATCGAACTTCCAGGATTTATCCTATTTAATTCTTCACAAAGAAGTACTTTGGAATGTTCTTGTATAGACTAACATCCCGGATATTAACTACTTCGTTCTGCAACCAGAAATTCTTTGGAGTGTGTGTGTATAGACGAACTTCCAGGATATATCCTATTTTGTTCTGCAAACAGAAAATCTTTGCAACGTGTGTGTACAGACGAACTTCCAGGATATATCCTATTTTTTTCTTCAAGCAGAAGTAGTTTGGTGTGTGCGTGTATAAATGAACGTCCAGGATATACCTTATTTCGTTCTGCAACCAGATAGTCTTTGCAGTGTGTGTGTATTGACGAAGTTCCAGGATGTATCCTATTTCTTTCTACAACCAGAATTTCTTTGCAGTATGTGTGTATAGACTAACTTCCAGGATATATCCTATTTCGTTCAGCAACCAGAAATTCTTTGGAGTGTGTGTTTATAGACGAACTTCATGGATATATCCTATTTCGTTCTGCAACCAGATATAATATGGAGTGTGTGTCTATAGACGAACTTCCAGGATATATCCCATTTCGTTCTGCAACCAGAAACTATTTGCAGTGTGTGTGTATAGACGAACTTCCAGGATATATTCTTTTTCGATCTGCAACCAGAAATTCCATGGAGCGTGTGTGATTAGACAAACTTCCAGGATACATCCTATTTAGTTCTGCAACCAGAATTACTTTGCAACGTGTGTGTATAAAGAAAATTCCAGGATATATCCTATTTCATACTGCAATCAGATTATTTGCAGTGTTCGTGTATAATCGACCTTCCAGGATATATCCTATTTTGTTCTTCACCCAGAAGTACTTTGGAGTGTGTGTCTATAGACGAACATATAGGATATATCATTTTTCGTTCTGCAACCAGAAACTCTTTGCAGTGTGTGTATATAGACGGACTTTCAGGATATATCCTATTTCGATCTGCAACCAGAAACTCTTTGCAGTGTATGTGTATAGACGAACTTCCAGGATGTATCGTATTTCGTTCTTCAAGCAAAGTACTTTGGTGTGTGTGTGTAAATGCGAACTTCAAGGATATATCCTATTTCGTTCTGCAACCAGAAATTCTTTGTAGTGTTTGTGTATAGACGTACTTCCAGGATATATCCTATTTTGTTCTTCAAGCAGAAGTTCTTTGGTGTGTGCGTGTATAGACGAACTTCCAGGATATATCCTACTTCGTTCCGCATCCAGAAACTCTTTGGAGTGTGTGTGTATAGACGAACTTTCAGGATATATCTTATTTCGGTCTGCAACCAGAAGTTCTTTGCAGTGATTGTGTATAGACGAACCTCCAGGATATATCCAATTTTGTTCTGCAAACAGAAAATCTTTGCAACGTGTGTATACAGACGAACTTCCAGGATATATCCTATTTTTTTCTTCAAGCAGAAGTACTTTGGAGTGTGCGTGTATAGACGAACTTCCAGGATACATCCTATTTATTTCTGCAACCAGAATTTCTTTTTAACGTGTGTGTATAGAGAAACTTGCAGGACATATCCTATTTCGTACTGCAACCAGAATATTATCAGTGTTCGTGTATATCCGAACTACAAGGATATATCTTATTTTGTTCTTCACCCAGAAGTACTTTCGATTGTTCCTGTATAGACGAACATCCCGGATATAAACTGCTTGTTTCTGCAACCAGAAATTTGTTTGGAGTGTGTGTGTATAGACGAACATCCAGGATATATCTTATTTCGTTCTGCAACCAGAAATTCTTTGCAGTGTGTGTGTATAGACGAACTTACAGGATATATCCTATTTTGTTCTTCAAGCAGAAGTTCTTTTGTGTGTGCGTGTATAGACGAACTTTCAGGATATATCCCATTTCGTTCTCCAACCAGAAATTATTTGGAGTGTGTGTTTGTATAGACGAACTTCCAGGATATATCCTATTTCGATCTGCAACCAGAAATTCCTTGGAGTGTGTGTGTATAGACGAACTTCCAGGATACATCCTATTTAGTTCTGCAACCAGAATTTCTTTGCAACGTGTGTGTATAGAGAAACTTCCAGGATATATCCTATTTCGTTCTGCAACCAGAAATTCTTTGTAGTGTGTGTGTATAGACGAACTTCCAGGATATATCCTATTTCGTTCTGCGACCAGAAATTTATTGCACTGTGTGTGCATAGACGAACTTAGAGGATATATCCTATTTCGGTATGCAACCAGAAATTCTTTGGAGTGTTTGTGTATAGACGAACTTCCAGGAGTAGTAGAAAATGGATCGATCTGGAACAGTATTGACCAGTACTGGCCAATATAGAACAACTCAGGAGCCCCTGGGAAATTGAGCACCTTACACCGTGAACCCACGGTCTTTTACGACCTTCATTTTAGGGGTGTATTTGTTCCCTTTTATGAGCACTTTTTAAGGGGTGTACTCGTTCTCTTTTATGAGCATATTTTAAGGGGTGAACTCGTTCCCTTTTATGAGCACTTTTTAAGGGGTGAACTCGTTCCCTTTTATGAGCACTTTTTAAGGGGTGTACTCGTTCTCTTTTAGGAGCATATTTT
This sequence comes from Thermobia domestica, assembly GCF_964235325.1. Taxonomy (NCBI): domain Eukaryota; kingdom Metazoa; phylum Arthropoda; class Insecta; order Zygentoma; family Lepismatidae; genus Thermobia; species Thermobia domestica. The sequence continues at coordinate 147,332,264 of NC_137470.1, read as the reverse complement.
AAGGTGTGAACTTGTTCCCTTTTATGAGCATATTTTTCAACCCCTAATTTAATTACGAAACATAGCAAGGGTGTATTCGTTTTCAACCCCTTAGCATAAGACTATAAACATAGCACAGCTAATAAAAGAGTATGGTATATTTTCCAACTCCTATTTGAACATAGCACTTAGGGGTGAACTCGTTCCCTTTTATGAGCATATTTTCCAACCCCTACGAACACATAGCAGAACATCAGACTACGTAACATAACAGAACTAGTAAAAGAGTATGATAACATAGCGCATCAGACAGAGACTACGAAACATAGCAGGGGTATATTCATTTTTTTTCAACCCCTATTTTTAACTATAAACATAGCACAGCTAATAAAAGAGTATGGTATATTTTCCAACCCCTATTTGAACATAGCAGAAATTACACTGAGACTATGAACACTCAGCAGAGCAGATAATACACAGCAAAGCTAATAAAAGAGTATGGCTCATTTTTTCAACCCCTATTTTAACATAGCAGAGAATACATAATATTCATTCTCTTTTACATCCCTTATTTTACCATTGCAGAGAATACATGGAGACTACGAGCACATAGTATAGCAGATAATCTTTTATGAGTACACCACCCCTGTTTTAACATAGTAGAAATAGCAGGCAATGAGCAAAGGTTACAATCGAACACCCACGGTCTACAGATAGTCATTTTAAGGGTGATAAGGGAGATAAGTAAAAATGATTAAAAATTCGCGATATTAGTGTTGAATCCATAGTTTTCGGGGTCGCTGAGATGAACAGTGACACTTCTGATGGCATTTAAATGCAAATTCAGTCAGTGGGGGGATATATATATATAAAGGAGTTGTGCATTTAAAGTTTTTAATTCAAGCAAGTGAAACAGATAATCAACGCTAGTAAAGGTATAATCTAAAAAGTTTTAACTGTGGCTTTGTATGAAACAGTATTTCAATATGTTCACAAACAGGATGTCACAATGTTTGTGTGTAATGTACTTAAAATCCCATAAACCATATCCTTTAATATACTGTTTTTTTAAGCGTTATGCCTATTAAGGCGTTACATATTTCTGTAGCTCATATGAAACTTAGTTTTGATAGGTTTAATAACAGTTCTTTAATAATACTGCTATCTTATAAGTAATTGCCAAAACTAAGTAGTGGATATTCTTCACGGAAGTAACGCACATAGTGTACAACACAAACAATAAACTTATTCGTAATCTGTTTAATTATATGATGAATAGTTATCTCCAGCAATGTCATGTCTGTTGGTTGGGTAACTTGAAATAACTGTGCTAAGATAATTTATAGTGCCCATTGTGGAGACACTTGGAACGTTTGGTATTTTTACGTGTCAGATGCTTGACTGGAATTCTTGTGTTCTAACCGTGGAACACTTGATTTCGATGTTTTCCTCCTTCGTGTCTAGTAGTTTGCTAGAATATAGTTAGGAATTTGTTTGCTAGGATGTTCTGCAATATGCAGAGCTGGATTTAGGTTTAGTGGGGCCCTAAGCTACTGAAGATAGTAAGGCCCTTTATGTGCTCAGATGAACGTAGGGCCCTACACACAGAAATGAAGAAACCAGTGTTATTTTAGGAAGCAGACTAGCAGAAGGTGCCCCATTACTTACATCATAAGGGCCTTCATAAACGAAGCACTGTTGCTACATGTAGATGCTACTTTATTTATTGTTTTTCTTATATTTTGGAAATTTACATTCAATTTTTTCCTTGAATTTTGGGGCCCTAAGCTATAGCTTGTTTAGCTTATACGTAAATCCGGCACTGACAATATGCTATGTCTGTGCTAGAATTTGAAGTAGGTCAACTCGGTGTACGTAAATTTTCAAAAATGAAGATATGAAAACTGGGAAGAAATATGCGGAGAAAAATGTAAAAAGTAAGCAAGAAAGAGGGAGATGCAAATAATTGCAACGAAAGATTCGTACACCGATTTGTCCTACCCCTGCTAGACGTACTTAGTATGTAGAAAGTATCTCCACAAAATTCAGTAGATTTATTGCATAGCTATATATTTTTGTGGTGACTGAATTGTGGTATCTCCAAAATGTGATTCCTTATTATTTTTTAAAACTTTTCAAGGGTTGTATGACTATATTGGAATGTATGTTCTCAGCGTGTTACATAATAGTTGGAATCAGAAGAATGTCAATGCTGGGTAAGGAAGCAAACTGGTAACGCCTTCCATGGTCTCTTGCTGGGTTGTACAGAGATTGGTCAACTTGGATGCTGATGATTTTGAATGTGCACGCACCTAATAAGTCATCTATTGTTGTTTTTGGTATGATATTTAGTACTCCGGACTATCTGTCCACATTACACTTTCCATGTCCCTCGGTCGATCCCGGGACATGTAAATGCGTAGTGTACAGGTTGTATCAAAAAGAATTTAACAACTTTGAAAACTCATATTGATTTATTCATTTATCTTACAGACATGGTTTTGGTGTTGTTTTGTGGCAAAATACATTAAGTTTTGACTCACGTAGTACACTAGTTCACAAACAAGCCACCGCAAGCGCTGCCGGCAGTTGCAGCAAAGATGACTGCCTTTACTGGTCCCGAGCGTGCTAGCTGTTTGTTTTGGTTTGAAGAATGCAAGGCTCAGTCACTTTCCATCCAACTACTGGAATGAAATATTCTTCCAGTTCCATTTTCAGAGTATTGTACACATGAGTTTAAAGCTTGACACATTTTTGTTCGCTTTTTAGACTACCACGTATGGTTTACACTTAGAGAAAGTAGAATATGTGGCACCGATATTAATGCAACAATGATAGATATTGCAATTAAGCAGCGTTAAGAGAATGGTTGGTTCAGAGTCCCATTTCTGAAAACACTACAAGGACATTGTTTTCTATATTTTGTACTAACGTGAGTTGCTGTTCCATACAGACAAATTGCGTCAGTAAACTTTACAAAATAATTCGACAAAATCCCTAGAATTTAAAAATAACAATAATCTTAACAAATATATATATATATACTATGTGATCAAAAGTATCCGGTCACCTGGCTGAAAATGACTTACAAGTTCGTGGCGCCCTCCATCGGTACTTCTGGAATTCAATATGGTGTTGGCCCACCCTTAGCCTTGATGACAGCTTCCACTCTCGCAAGCATACTTTCAATTAAGTCCTGGAAGGTTTCTTGGGGAATGCCAGCCCATTCTTCACGGAGTGCTGAACTGAGGAGAGGTATCGATGTAGGTCGGTGAGGCCTGGCACGAAGTCAGCGTTCTAAAACATCCCAAAGGTGTTCTATAGGATTCAAGTCAGGACTCTGTACAGGCCAGTCCATTACAGGGATGTTATGGTTATGTAACCACTCCGCCAAAGGCCGTGCAGTATGAACAGGTGCTCGATCGTGTTGAAAGATGCAATCGCCATCCCCGAATTGCTCTTCAACAGTGGGAGGCAAGAAGGTGCTTAAAACATCAATGTATTCCTGCGCTGTGAGAGTACCACGCAAAACAACAAGGGGTGCAAGCCCCCTCCAAGAAAAACACGACCACATCATAACACCACCACCTCCGAATTTTACTGTTGGCACTACACACGCTGACAGATGATGTTCAACAGGCATTCGCCATACCCACATCCTGCCATCGGATCGCCACATTGTGTACCGTGATTCGTCACTCCACACAACGTTTTTCCACTGTTCAATCGTCCAATGTTTACGCTCCTTACACCAAGCGAGGTGTCGTTTGGCATTTACCTGCGTGATGTGTGGCTTATGAGCAGCCGCTCGAGCATGAAATCCAAATTTTCTCACCTCACGCCTAACTGTCATAGTACTTGGAGGGATCCTGATGCAGTTTGGAATTCCTGTATGATGGTCTGGGTATATGTCTGCCTATTACACTTTACGACCCTCTTCAACTGTAGGAGGTCTCTGTCAGTCAATAGACGAGGTCAGCCTGTACGCTTTTGTGCTGTACGTGTCCCTTCACGTTTCCACTTCACTATCACATCAGACAGAATGGACCTAGGGATATTTAAGAGTGTGGAAATCTCGCGTACAAACTTCTGACACAAGTGACACCCAATCACCTGACCACGTTCGAAGTCCGTGAGTTCCGCGGAGCGCCCCATTCTGCTTTCTCACGATGTCTAATGACTACTAAGGTCGCTGATAATGAGTACCTGGCAGTAGGTGACAGCACAATGCACCTAATATGAAAAACGTATGTTTTGGGGGTGTCCGGATACTTTTGATCACATAGTGTATATAATTATAAAACAAACAGTTCTGATACCCAGAATATATACCCCAACAACTTGCTTAGACATATCAGTGTAAAGTTGAAAAATTAATGCCGATGCTTGTTAGTTTTCGTGCTTGCATGGGTTGTGTGTAGGGTAAAATTACCTGAAAAAATTAATGTCCTATTTTGATATGTTTATAATAACATAAAAACATTCACCGTATGTTTTTAAGCACTGTGGTATTTAGCTGAATCCTTTTAATATTTTTCCCAGACAAAGTTACGATTTTGGATTCTATCAGCATTCGTGTTGCTTATAACGATGCCAATCACAAAAATGTATCCCATCTCAATCTGTTAAGGCGTTTCGATGTCGAAAAGAGAGATCAAAGCAAACAATGAAAAGATTGAAAAATTAGAAGGATCAGTAGCTACTCCTGTAAGACACAAAATGTGCAAAAGGGAGTGAGTGCAATAACAAGTTATAGTTACCCTGCCTATCCGGTTGCAATGATGTGAACAGACGTTGGGGGAGATGATTGAAATTCAGCTTAAATATAGAAGAGACTATGTAGATTCTATATTCCAAAAGCAAATTGTCCTAAAATGGATGGAACATAGTCAAAAAGCACGAATCATTAAGATTAATGTGAATGGAAAACCAATAATTCCTCCACTTATCTCAAAAACGAAGAGAGAGAGAGATGGCTGAAATCCAGCTCAAATGTAGAAGAGTCTATGTGAATTCTATATTCCGAAAGCAAATTGTCTTAAAATTTATAGAACATAGTAAAAAAATCACGAAACATTAACATTAATGTCAATGGAAAACAATGAAAGAAAATGAAGTCGTCCACATATCTCGAAAACTATAATAAGGAGATGGTTAATTGAAAGCTTATTGCAAAGACGCAATAAAGAGCTTAAAAGCAATGTATAGCACGTAAGGTAAATATGGATAGAACATTGTCAAAAGTCAAGTTGTTTGAGTAAAATCAATAATAATGATAAAGTATATACATCTTCTTCCAGTTACCCAGGGCGCCCTACGCGGAGGTTACGTGCTTGAAATATCTCACATCTGGATTTGGAATCTCCAGACTCAATTTAGCACGCAACGTGACTTGATCACGTGACAGTCTGGTCCTTACGGCAAACCGGTAGAACAAAGGCCCTTGCAAATGCTTTTCATTTGTTCTGTTCTGAGCAGATGTTTATAAGGAAAATATGGATGAGAAATAGGATTTGTTTTAAAGAAAATTTGGATCCACTGTTCGATCTCATGCAAAAATAACATGTTAATCTCTAATTTATATAATCAAACCTGAGTTGGATGGAAACTTGATTTTTATATGGACTGAGAGATGAAGCATGTCTAAGGGAGGAGCTTAAGTTCACGTTTGCTTGAAGTTTTTCTGGAACACCTATCTTTTGGAGCTACCAATATTTGTCACTTCGCCACAGACTTGAATGAGTAATGGGCTTCCTTTTACGTCACGTTTATTTTTATTCATAATTGTTCCTAACGATGGTTTCACTGGTTACTCTACTACACACCTGTAAACGAAAGAACAGACATCGTTTAACATCAGAAATATCTCATTTGGAAAGATTCTGTTTTCGACAAATGAAATGTTAATGCAAGTTGCACTGTTACCATAAGAAGAGTGTGTTATACATTATTGCGTTGACTGACAGTGCTAGAACATAAATGGAACCTCACGAAGTTTCTTCTTTCGTCAGCAACTGTATAGCTTCCTCAGGAGTATATTAATGCCCCGCAAACTTTCACTGTATGTTTTTTTTTTTGTTTTGTTTTTTTCTACAGTAAAGGTTTTCGTACTTTTTAACTGAGTAACACGTAACTAACTGGTAGAAAACTAACAAAACGATCGTCGGGAACAATTATAAATAAAAAAACGTAACTCCACCCCATCCCCGTCCGGAAAGTGTTTCAGCTCTTTGTGTTGTAAAAATGAATTTACTCTTTGTTTTAACAGGATATACAGGGTCCAATTCTAAGTTTTGATCCATTACCACCTGTTGACTCGATAAATTTGTACACAAGGCCTCCTAGACCAGTTGTATATGATGATGCCAACACTTTATCCTTGTTCTTCAGATCGTTTCTACCGAGCTTCAGCATCAACGACCCTGGTAGAGATTTATTAATGTAAGTGTATGGTGTGGTAATTCACATTGAGTGGTCTTGTGCACTTATAGCTGTAAGAGGAGTGTTTTCGTAGGTTCTATATATTTTTTCTTCGTTTTTAAGTACATTAGTACTATAGATGCGGCTGCATCATATTATTTGTGAAATTGCTATAATTTCCAAGATATACTGTTCTCTAATTTTTTTCGTTTTACATTTTTTCTCAATGAGTATAAACTAAATGAGTGCCTTATTTTTAAGTTGTCCTGGTAAGTACATAGTGCTACGCTATGTAACAATTTGAGTAATGCTAGTTGTTAAAATCTGATCAAAGAGAACACTTGTTATCAATCTGTTACAGTTTTGGCAATATACAGGGTGTATCAAATGTCTGGAGCCATAGCCTAACTGTGTTATAAGTAAAGACACGAAAGAATTGAAAGAAAGTTGTTGGAAATACCAGGCGTGTGCGGCAGAAAGTAAGTACCTATTTAAAAAACAAATACTGAAACAAGTTTGTTCAAACCAATTTTTTTTTTACATGAAAGAACACAGCATAAATTATTTTGCGACATAAGATTCCACTAATGTCCAAACACTTCTCATAGTGGGTGGCCAGCTTGTCCATCCCGCCAGTGAAGACAACCACAAGTCCACAGCGTTTTTTTTTTTTTTTTTTTTTTGCGTCGTCGTCACTTTCAAAGCGCTTACCATCGAGCTCGCGCTTCAGGTAGACGGCGTCAAGTTGGGGCTGTACTGCAGGTAGTCAAACTGCTCCCAACCGAACTGTCGGATAACAGAACGAATCTCACAGTCGGCGGGTTCACAAATTGTTTTAAAGATTGTGAACGATCACAAGACACAGTACACTAGCAACAACTGAACCGTACTGGCGTCAATGGAGAGTCAATGAACCAGTGAAATTAGCACGCATACGCGGAGCGCCGGTACTAGCGCTGCGGTTGTGTTTAAACGAAACGGTGCGTACTTGCCGGACATTGGCGGAATGTTTCGTTGAGTTTGGACAAGTTGGTTATCCGCTCTGAAAAGTGCTTGAACATTGGTGGAAACTATGTCAGAAATAGTTTAAGGTGTGCTCTTTTATGTAAAAATAAATTTGGCTTGAACAAACCAGTTTTAGTATATTTTTGTTTTCAAAACGGTACGTACTTAACGAACACGCCTCGTAGGGGGTTTTCAATGTAAAGTGATATGCGTAATGCCCCAATGGACACAATCGCACTAGCCGTTTGGGGTCAACACTGGTAAGGCGTCCTATGCTGAGTGGGAACATAGAACTCCTAGAATCCGATGACACGGGAGACGTGCACGTTGTTGCATACGGGAACCTAGAATATCTGGAATCCATTTCTCAACAGCGTTGTATTGGTATGGTGAGGACCCAAGGGAACAACAACCTGCTGAACTGACAAATTTACATTTATATTTAACACAGAGCACCTTATCAGTATGGAACAAAAGCGGCTGGTCCAATTGGAAGAATTCCATAATTTTAGATTAAAAACTGCCTGTTTCAACGTTCCTTTCTTTCCATTTTGGGGGCCGCGGTGGCTCAGTGGTAGAGCGTTCACCTCTGGTGCTTGGGGTCCCGGGTTCGATCCCAGGCCCCTCCAAGTGAACTTTGTGGTGGACAAACACCGTGTGTGTGGGTTTTCTCGGGGTTCTCCCGTTTCCTCCCACTTTCTTCATTGCACCATTTCATTCATTACTCATCTTCACCGTCTCCTTTAGCCTAACCGGCATAACCGTGGGACGTAAAACTCAAAGATTTCATTTCATTTTTTTCTTTCCATTTTTTCGTATCTTGACTCATAACGAAGTTGGGCTGTGACCCCGGACTTCTTTTTGGTATACTCGGTATAATTGCCTTCTTCAGACACATTATTCAAGTACAATCTAAGGGTACAGCTTCTGTATTTCAGAAAATGAGAGGAGGTCATTTCTATCAACCAATAAGATTCTTCCTTTAATTCTTACAGTTTTATATTTTAATAGGGTTCAGACCTTAACTTTTAATTAGGTTCGAACTTCAACTTAAAAGAAAGAAAGAAAAGTTTTGGTTTAAGCACACATCCTATGTTATCTTGTTCTTATATCATATACTACACTGTGTAGTATAAGAATTGAAATTTGAATCTGATTAAAAGTTTGGGACTTTACCTAGTCAAAAATTTTGGAATGTAAAAACGAAAGGAACAATCTTATTGGTTGTTAGACGTGGCCTTCTCTCACTTTGTGAAACATAGAATAGCTGTAGCGTTAGATTGTACTTCCATAATTTGTCTGATGAAGGTAATCATGTATTACTGAAACGGTAATACAGATTAGTAATAAATGTTTTGGTCATACTTTAGTTTTATTTAAGTGTAGTTTTTAAGGTTAGAATGAGTAGCATTGTGCTAGTTTTAAAAATATTCCATTTACTATGTAAATATTCATTCAAATTCAGTGGCCCAAAAGTAGGTATACAGTCCCGTACTGATCAACTCATTGCTTTTTATATCATTTCTTATAGGTAGGCTTAGTTTCTTTATTATTTGTTCTTAATGTCTTTTTAGTTACATCTTAAGCTCGAAACAGCCGAAGCAAATAAACCTATAAGCTAGAATGTTATACTTGATCAATGCAGGGGTGTATACTTTTGGGCCATCCTATATATATATATATATATATATATATATATATATATATATATATATATATATATATATATGTATATATATATATATATATATATATATATATATATATATATATATATAGATATAGATATAGATAAATAGATAGATAGATACAGATATATATATATATAGATATAGGTAGATAGATATATTGAACAACTATTCCAATAATTCTTTTCTTCGAATATTCGAAGAATATATGAATTTTTGGTATTGGAATTTGAGATTCTTCGAGTCTTAATTTTACTGATCTGTACCTTCGAGGTGTTGGTTATCACTATTGAAATTGAGTCCAGGTTTTAGCAAAGGCAGCCAGCTTGGGCTTACAGAGTATCAGGTCAGCTCATTAGTAATGCTGTGAGTTGGCGTTCAGATAAAACAGGCAACTGTTTACGTAAAACATTTTAATCGTAAAAGCTCATGTGGCATGTACAGTCGGCAGGAAGAGTGAATACTTTCAACTTGCGCCAATATCTGTGGGGGCGAATTTGAATAGTTTTCTTTGACGTAAAAAGACCGTAATTGTCTGTAACTTTTAGGGATAGGCAAAGCTGATTTCTGGAAGAACTGACGAAGTTAGTAGCCTTTCTTGTACTTATAATTTCGGGGTTTTCTAGAAACCGAAAAACCTGTTTTTGTCCGCACCATTAGTAACTTCTTGAAAATCATGCTCAAGTTGATCCACTTTATCCGGTGATTGATAAGAGAATATGGAGATGAGGTGTCCATTTTTCATGTCGACTTAGAAACTTTCTTTTAACTTTCAGCAAGTTTTCGAACTGCTAACCTGACTTGAATAAGTCCCACTGATGTCCAACCGAAAAACCTAGAACATGGCGGATCGTTCATTTGTCACAGTTCCCTTTTTTCTTTTCCTTCTTCTGCTAAATGGTATTGTAAACTTTGAAGCGAGTTGCAGTCAGAGAGCTTAAGGTTCGGTGGATATGGTGAATAATGAAGTCTTTCATTGTAATTACTGCCATGTAGGGTTTTTCATGTCTTGGTTTTAGTCAGCATTTCGTGATTAAAGGGTTCTAACATTTCTTGTGTAAGACGTTGGATAGTAGATCTTCCGAAACAGGTAATACATTTCTTGTGGAAGTCAAATCGCAGTTTAGCCAGTCGTGTAGCCATGTTCTTTATCGCTGCCGTTTACGGTGAATATTTTGGTAAAGTATCTTACTGTTTCTTTCAAGATACATTTATAGTGAAAAAAAGTAAAAAAAAAAAGTGTGTCAAAAGGGATCACTTTTTCTTCACGAAAGAGAAGACGACTACAAAAATAGAATAACTTTCCACCAATGACAATAGACTATGAAATTGTGACTGAAGTTCAAAGTGTGAAATGGTTATTGTTTCATATCAGTCGGTTTTAATAGTTAATTATCAGATTCAAAGTCCCCAAATTGTACACCAATAACCTTAGACTTTGTTGTCCGTAAGTTTAAAAGTGTCAAGATGATATATTTGGTATCTTTAAATTTGAATTTTGGCATTTTTTTTTCATGAAAGAACACAAGTTAGATCATTCAGAGTTACCAGCCTCCTAGAGAACAATTACGAACTTGTTATGTTTTGATAAATCCAAAACTTAAGGATGGGTCACACTTACTTCTCCTCGTCTCAAGGTACTCATGTTCAGTGAAAGATAATGGAACCTTTTTTTCATCCATATAATTATATGTTAGATCTTACTGAGCATTAAGCACAACATTCAAAATTCGCGTTTCATGCTAATTCGATTTTCCAACCAAATATAAAATGTAAATGTTGACAATTTTGTACTTATTAAAGGGGAATAAGGAGGACCAACCAAATTTAAAGAAGTATATGTTCAAGTCTTAGAAAACATTTACCAACATATATTTTTAATAATTCCCAAATTTAAGTGGTGAGCAAATATACCTCTCTCAAATTAAAAGGGAAGCATCAATGTATCCATATCCTATGAAAGAGAATTGACCTCTACACTCATGTATATAAGCATATAATATGCTAAAGCATCATCGAAGAGGGTATAATGGGTCAAAACCTCCAAATTTTGAATTTTTGACAATTTTGCATTCATAAAAGAGAGCAAGCAGTACTAACCAAGTGTACAAAAATATACACTGATCACTAGTTGAATTAGAGACAGCAGGAAAGTTGCTGAAACCGCCCTGCAGAGGCTCCACCAGTACATGTGGATGAAACGTATCGCGTGTCTATTGCTCCCATGTGCTTCCTCTCTCAGTATCCGTGGTAGAGCAGTGTGTGATGGGCAAGACGAAGATGTGAGTGCACTTAAGCGTGATCAAATCGTAGGGGTCAGACGAATGGGTGGCTCGATTTCGGAAGTGGCTGGTTCACTCGAATTTTCAAACTTAACTGGGTCAAGAGTGTATCGTGAGTACCTGGCTTCCGGTAAAACCGCACCCGCACCGGAAAACTGCCGTGGTCAGGGGCGTGTCGTCGACAGGTGTAGGCGCCAACGGGCCCGCACTGTAACAGCCGATCGACGGGCCACAGTGCATTAGATCGCGGAGTGGTTCAATGTAGGATAACAACACCGTGTTAGCAGTCACAGAACCCACAACCACCTATTCGCCATGGGGTACAGAAGCCATCGGCCCACGCAAGTACCCCTTCTAACCGCACAACATAGGAAACAACGTCTAGCACGGACAAAGGAATACCGCCACTGGACATTGTTTAGCTAGTGGTCTACTTTGCCACGCTTAGTTGCATGCATGGGGAGCATGCCCGCGACCGTTCGGTCTATTTAATGGACGGGTTCCGCCTACAATGCACCCCGCCCGTAGTTGCTCAATATACGCTATATTGCACGTGCACGAAGTGCACCGTCAAGATTTGCCCCCTAACCTTGACACCTTAGTGTGTCACCCCCATTCTCTGAGGGAGTGGGATACGCCCACTGCGCGGCCAGACCGAAGTCCTGAGTGCCTACCAGTAGACCTACTGGTTGAGGCAGACTGCTAGCGAGTCAGTCCTACCATGCTCTGCAGGCATGGCGCCCGAGCGTTATAAGGCAAGCTCACCTCCCGCCCGTGTTCACCGTTACCCAGATTCCTGGGATTGGCTCCCACAAGCTACCGAATCCCACGGTATGACCACAGCCCGGCAGAGTCCAACCCAATCCGGGGCCCCAGGCAAATGCCCGAGGGGGCTTGTTCAATCCCGGCCCTGCCTACCTCTATCGTTCAACTGGCAACCGCCTTGTCATGTAGAGGTACCATGCACACGTCGAGATACTCCCGTATCTCATCCCGGACCCAATGGTACGTGTTAAGTCACCATTTGAGTTTGGTGCCGGCCCATGTCCCACGGTGCTTCCTCCCTTCAGCAGGATCAGAGCCGTTACCCAGATTCCTGGGATTGGCCCCTCACCCACCTCCGGTTGGTCCTCCCGTAGGCTGGAATCCGACACTCCCCCCCCCCGGTAGGGTCGTCCAAACAATACGGGACTTCCTCTAGTTACGGTAGAGGTACACCGTACATTACCAGAGCCAATGACTGATGTAGACCGTTTGCTCAAGGCAGACATTGTCATTTGGGAGCCGTGTCTCCCGAGGGAGCCGTGTCTCCCCTGGTAGGCTCGCCCAAACAATACGGGGCTACCTATCTTTAACGTGTTTAGGTACCACGTACACGTTGTAGCAAGGCTACCTGTCCGAATCCCAATGGTACGTGTAAGCCACCATTAGAAGGGACACCCACACCCTTCCTTCGGTAGGGTCGTCCAAACAATACGGGACTACCTCTTCTTACGAGAGAGGTGAACCGTACATTACCAGACCCAATGGCTGATGTAGACTGTCTACCTTTAAAGACAAGGGCCATTTGGGAGCGGCGGCTCCCCTGGTAGGGTCGTGGCTCCTGCACCCAGCTCACACAACTGGGACGAAGGAGGGACCCACTTCCTCAGCGCTCCTGAGGTACGAGTATGCGTTAGGATACTAGGTATCCCATCCCGGACCCAAGAGAACGCATTACACTCTCTTTGAGGGCAGTACCTACATCATCCTCCCGGTAGGGCGTTGGATCCGCCCACCCACTTGGGCACACCAACTACCCACTCTTTTTAGCGTGTTGGGGTACCACGCAGCCTTATCTCCCGGACCCAAGGGCACGGCTTAGTTGCCCATTTCGGGGGATACCCTAGGGCTCACCCCCGCCGGTAGGTGCGGCAGCTAAGCTACCTACCCCACTGAGGACGTGATGGGGTCACACGTACTCTCCCAGATCCAATGGCACGAGTTAGTCGCCCATTTCAGAGGATGCCCCCCGAAGGCTCACCTCTGCCGGTAGGTTGTCGACACCACGTGCTAACCCACTACCATATGGTAGTCAAAGTACCGGTAGATGGGTCCGGGCACAGCTGCCAACCTATCTCCCCCTGAGGGTAACCGAGCCACAGTGGAAAAGTGGAAAAAGATTGTCTGGACAGATGAGTCACGTTTCACATGGTACATGTGGATGGACGGGTACGAGTGCGTTGCCAGCCGCACAAGGTAATGGATCCATCGTGCCAGCAGAGAACTGTACAGCCGGTGGTGGTGGTATTCTCATCTGGTGCATGTTTACGTGGACTGAAATGGGTTCCCCAACACGTGTGATACAGTCCCTCAGAGGTAAATGCTACCGCGATCTTCTGGATGACCATATCCTGTCATTTGCTCAGCTGCAACTAATAGATGGTGACCTCATCTTTCAGCAGGACAATGCGCCGGCCCATCACTCTAGGATGGCAGCAGACTGGTTTGATGAGTACTCCTTTGGTGTGGCAACACTTCCCTGGCCATCACGGTCACCGGACCTCAACCCCATCGAATACATCTGGGACGCAATGGACCCTCTTCCGATCAACCTGCGGGCTCTGTAGGAGACTTTGCAGCAGATGTGGATTGAGATGCCACAACAACACTTCAGGCGCCTCCTGGAGTCTATGCCGCGGCGGATAGCCGCTGTTATCAGAGCGAAAGGTGGTGCTATACGGTATTAGGTAGGTGTCTCTAATTCAGCTGGTGATCAGTGTATACTCGAGTCCTAGAGAACATTTACCAAATTTTGTATTATCACAATTTCCAGATTTAAGAAGAGAGCCAATTTACCCCTTTCAAAATTTAAGAGGATTGCATCAATATACCTATTTCCTATGAAAAGCAAATTGACCCCTGGACTCAACCATATAACCATATGTAGCTCAAGTGGTAGAGCGTTGGCTTCGTATTCGGGAGGTCGTGGGTTCGATTCCCGCTGCCGACCATCCTGACTGGGGTTTTCCAGGGTTTTCCGTACACCCAGGCAAATACCGGGGTGATACCTACTAAAAACAGGCCCTGGCCGATACCTTCCCAAATCCTTTCCATTGTTGTTTTTGTTGTTAGATATTCAGGATAAAATGGCCTCTGAGCTTTATCTGGTGATTGTTAAATAAATAAAATAGTAAAACCTCATTTAAGATGAAACATTAGGTCAGTAACCTACCACACCGTGGGAATCGTTATCTTCCAACATCGGAGCGCCTCCTGGCATCAAAAGGGGAATGTTAGCTCGCGCTAAAACTGCAGATGCTGGTTGACTCCCACTAGTTAAGAAGAGTTCCTTCCACCAGTAGATATAACTAAAAGATGGAATAACGTCCTCTTCTATATGAGACAGGGGAAATCCGCATATCCTTTAAGGTAATGCGATGTTCAACGAAGTTGAGATCAGATTAGGCATAGGGGCTTACAACATAAACAAAATATGTTGATTTTTGCTAAATATGAATATTTTGTCAAAATATTATAAAATATGAAAATTTAATATGTGCTATTTCGACTTAAGATAACTTGAAACATTAAGATCTTTATTCTCATTACCATGCGAGACATGGTTTAAAACATGAAATTTCATATTTTGCCTCTTTCAAATTATTACATGAAAATCATCAAGTAGACAACGATTCTTTTTACGGCTATGCTTAATTTACTTGTAAATAATAGAAGATATGCTTTATGTACCGATATGCTGTATATGTACATAGATATTCCTGTTAGTCGTGATAAACTAGGATTGCTATGCGCCCCAGAATTTCGGGATCGTGCCGGAATCAATGTGTGTGTCCCAGCGTCCTTAAAATAAATAAATTGGGCCGCATAAATTTCCCGGCTTTCGGTAAACAAAATATTTTTTTCTCAACTTTTTTAAAAATTCTCTTCAGTTTCTGGGTATAGCTGCTGAAAGCACAGAGGAGTTAAACATAGACTGACAAACCCATAGCAACATTTATTGTAATACTGTCGGTGTTTCTCTTTGTATCTGTCTAGAGATCAAAAGTTGATGTTTAAAACATGTTGTATGTTACAATATTGATTTCCACTAATTTTCTTTGTATATCTGGATCCGGTGTGTCCGACAATGCAAAGGAGAAAGTTCTAATTTACATTTATGTTAGGAGTATTTCTTACTGGGGGAGGGGGGAGGGATTAAGTATTTTGTTATAGTTTTTATATTTACTACAACAGTGCAGGGAAGTGGATGCAACTTTGCATCTTTTATTTCGCGCATTTTAAAGATGAAAGCATAGCGTCCTTGATTTTAACTTTTGAAATATAGCATCCCTGTAATAAGCAGTAAAAGTAGATCAAACTTTACTGAAAAGAGGCTGAGTGTATTCGTATCCAATTCATACTTTGCAATCCTGTTTAGATATTTTGAAAGTTTTCTGAAGAAGTTTGAGACAAACAATAAAATCCGACGTCAAGTAGCATTGATTTCCCGTATTTCTAAAGATCTTGTGTAGTTACGGTAGCGAGCTCACTGTCTGTTCAATTTGATCTCGGAGAGCTCCATCGTGGCTAAACGGTTAGCGTACGCGCCTTTGGCGTGGGGAACCCAGGTTCGATTCCCGGCAGGAGCTCATGTGATTCGGATCCCACGTTAAGCTCATACAGCATCGCTGCTGAAAGGGACGCTAAACCAAAATCAAATCAAAGTTTTGTCTCGGGTTTCTTCACTATTTTATAGTTTTTTTGATCGCTTATAACTGTAGATGATTCAGATCTTATAAACTATATTAATGTCAAAAGTTTTGAAATGAAATAGAATTTAAACTACAATTTATAATCATTTCTCTCTCTCTTTTTCTCTCTTTCGTTTCAGCCAACTACGGACTTTTTTTATTTGATATTTGCCCAGTATTCCTTCATTCGTCGTTGCTGATGCTTCTTCCTCTTTTCAGTCCATGTCTTTCCCGTTTTCAGCTTCTACAAGCTTTGGTGTTCTTAGAGTATTTAAATTCAGCTGTTCCGGCTCCTTCGCATGTGATTCCAATCTCCATTAGGTTTTTCTGTATTTTGTTGAATCAGGCTCCTTTCGTCTTTTTTTTTTCTTTATTTCTGTGAAGAAAGAGAACGTCTGGTTGGCCAGCCTTTTTGGTCTCATTCGACACACATGTCGAGAAAAAAAAATAATCCTCATTTTCCGCGTCACATTAGTTATCTTTTGCACATATACGTATAACTACTTGTATCATCTTCTAAATTCTCCCTTCTCTTTGATTAGTCCCATTTTTTTCTTTCTTTCTTGTAATCTTTTAGCTTCCAATTTCTCAGTTATACCTTTCTTCTTCATTGTAAGGCATTTCGATGCATACAGATCTTCTGGGTAGATGACAGTGCAGTAGTGTCTGAGCTTGGCGTTCAGAGATATGAATTTTTTGTTGTAGACATCTTTAATCAGATAGTAGACCACTTCGATTTTATTCATGCGTGACGCGAAGGCTTCTTGTTCAGATATATTAAGTCCTATCCATTCACAAAGGTATTCAAATTTTTCTGTTCCCCTCAGTTTATTCTAATTCACTTCTAGCTTTCTTGGTGCCGTTCCGATGTTCGTAATGAACTTAGTTTTCTCAAAAGAGATTTGTAAGCCTGTTTTGTGCTCTTGTGCCACAAACTGGTAGATTTGCTTTGTAGCGGTAGCGAAAGGATCCGGGAAGATGTGAAGTCATGTGCGAATGTTAGACAGTCAATCGAGAGATTTCTGTTCTTGTGTCCTAGTCTGAACTCATTTCCGACTTCTTCGTGATTCATTTCTTTGCACTATTCACGGATGACTTTCTCAAGAACACAGTTAAAGAGCAGAGGCCAGAACTCCAGTCTCCCTGTCTAACTCCGGTTCTGTCTTCAAAGGGATTTGAAATCTCACCTCTAAGCTTCACTTATAATCGCTCTTATTTTGTTTTGTAAGCTAAATCCCTTCAAGGATTTGAACAAGGGCACTTCTGTCAATTGAGTCGTAGGACGTTTTGGAATCGATAAATGTCACAGTGAATTCTTTATTTTTGAGCTTCAAATACGATATGGCACACTTCAAATTCATAATTTGCTGTGCACATGAACGTCGTTTTCTGAATTCTCTCTGGTGCTCTCCCAACTTCGAATCTAGTTGTTGTTCTGCCCTGGCCTGAAAAGCTTTTGATAAATTTTGCAAGTTATTGCGAAGAAGGAAATACCTTGGTAGTGATTGATATCCTTTTTGTCACCGTTCTTATGGAGAGGGTAGATCAGGGCAGATTTTAAGCCACTAGGGAGTTTCTCGGTTTTCCAAATGCCGTAGACGATGTCCGTTAGCTTGTTAATTGTCTTGTCACCTACGTATTTCCACAGTTCGCCTACAACGGAGACCTCACCTGACACCTTATTGTTTTTCAGTGATTGTCTGTCTGATTTGATTTCTTTTGTGTGTGGAGTTGGATGAAACACGGTCGACTTGTGTACTCTCTTCAAGTGTGAAATTAAATCTTGGAGCTTCACAGATCAAGAGAGACCATAAATAATTCGCTAGGACCCGACGATTTTCTTTGTCATTGTGAGCTAGTTTCCCGTAGGGATCTTTGAATTCCAGGCCTGAAGGGTTATACTTGTTTAAATTACGTTTGAACGTTCTGTAGAAGGTACGAATGTTGTTCTTCAAGTCTTGCTCAATCTGTGCCAGTTGGTGTCTGCTTAAGGCACGTTCCACACTGTGGGTGGCGTTTGCAGTGTGTTATTTCTCACTCAGGAAGTTTTTCCGTTGGATTTGGTTCTTCTATGAGTTAAATTTCTGCCAGACAATTGGTCTTATCGCTGTCTCACATTCATCAATACACCAAGCTTGATAATCGCTGGAAGCTCCTTAGAGCATGTCTAATTCTGGTGTGCCCTCGGAAAATATGCCAAGTATACTTCAGCCCCACCCCGCCGCCCTCTGATGGAGGAAACCCTCCCTTTGCTTAGGGAAAAGAAGTAAATGACCTCAGCTGTGTTGCCAAATTGTCATTCAGTCGTTTGGTTTAGACAAGTGAAGTTCGTAGTCCACTTAGTATGGCTAAATGGCTAACAAGACAGAGCACAGCGAAGTCCGTGAAATAATTCATTGTGGCAACGCTTCTGCATCCAACAGTTAAAAGATCTCGGCCGCAGCAACTTGTCCCTCCTCTTTAGAGGTAGGTACGAGAAAACACATATCGACAGCAGCGCCGGAAGGGGCACAGTTCAAATAGAAAGGCTCTAGCCGTTTCGATCAGGATTTTCTGTGGTTGTTCCCAGTTCTCAGAATCCACAGATTTTAGCTTCTGAATGAACTCTTGGCTATCGAAACTTTCAGTCTTTGTGGAGTGAAACCTCTCGGTGTTCCTTGGGATCAGTTTCACTTTGATCTTGGATAGATAGTAATCTTGAGTCTAGCTTTGGAGTTTCTCAGAATGTTTACATTCTGTATCTTTTTTTCAGTCTTCCGTGCAATTGTAACGTGATCAATCTGGAACTTATTCAGGTTGGAGTCCGGGAGCTTCCAGGTCTTCTGTTTCTTGGGTAGATGTTTGAAATGCAGTTTACTTCATAACCAGATTGAATACCTTACATAACTCCCATTGCGATTTGTTCTGTGATGAACCCGATAACTTCCATTGACATTTCTACTACATTTTCTCTTCTTGCCTAGCCGGGCTTTAAACTCCCCAAGTAGGATAATAGAATCCTGGAGAGACTATCTTTGGTTCTTTCCAGAATCTATTCGCTCTATGGAATAAGAGGATCGAGACTCGATTGTGATATTATTATTATTATTATTATTATTATTATTATTATTATTATTATTATTATTATTATTATTATTATTATTATTATTATTATTATTATATCAGTGAGTGGAATGGATTCTCAAGGTCCAATTTTGCACACACATTGGTTCCTTTCAGTTCACGAATTGTTCATGACTAATTCTGATGGACCTTAGACCCAATAGAAAATAATTCGAAGTGAAAGGTCACATCACCTGGGCGGTCAAATCACATCATTTCCCGACAGAACGCCTTCGAGGAATTCTTCGTGCAGGAAGTCTAATTTGCCACAGACTACCGCTCACAGCTATCACAATTTAATCTCGCCAATCCGTCAGTGGACGATTTCAAAGTCCGTATGTTTTTATTGATAAACTTTATACCTACAGCATTTGCACAGAAACACGGCTTAAGCTGCGCGAAAAAAAATATCATATCCGTTGACCTACTCATGGAATATTTATCCCATATATATGTAAGTTATTTTTGGACGACTTCATACTTTCTGCCTGAGACATGGGGTGGGTTTCACTGTGAAATGTTAAAATATAACCAAGTTTTAGTTGCTAATAATTTGGCGAACGCTTGTGCTTGTTTTCACATAATGAGTTGCCTTAAAGATTTATATTTTTTAGAAGAAATATGTAGAATGAAGATAAATAAGCTAAGTTACAGTGTGAAATTAGAACCTAATTACGTAACTATTGAAGGAACTAAACTTACGCATGAATATAACTTAAATTAAACTCAGGAATGCGTGTACATTTTGATTAATGCTGAAATTTTCAATTGTAACCCACTCCTTCGTCAGCGGTTTATTCATTTACGTAAATACACTTGTTTTATTCATGTCTCGTGGCTTCCATTCTATAACGAAAGATAATTTTATATATGGTTAAGCTTACCTGTAACATCCTGAAAATCCGTAAACCACACAGTGATAGATACAATAGCTTCAAAGTGAAATGAAATCTTTAGCGTCCCACGATTATTTATTTTAGGCTAAGGGAGACAGTGATTAAAGCAAGTGAATGATTATGGCAGAATTGGTGGAATGAAAAAGTGGGACAAACGGAAATACCCCGAGAAAACCCACAGACACAATGTTGTCCACCACAAACGTACTTGGCAGGGATCGAACCACGGACCCCCACACTAGAGGTAAGCGCTCTACCACTGAGCCACCGACGTCTCCGATAATAGCTTCAAGTTCACTCTTGTTTCTGTTTCAGTCATTTCTTAGTGCTTCAATGGTATTGAGAAAACCTTTTTACAGGTACAGCTATGCTTGCCTATAACATGCTGAATAAACGAAATAATTGGAAAAAAGTCTCAGTAAATAAAAACAGAATAATGCTCACTAAATTGAATTCCTAGAAACAATGACTATTTTAAGAAATTAGCTGTTATAAATATTAATAATAGATAACAACCATTCCCAATGTTACAGTTTCATATTTTTACATTACTCCGAAATTTCTTTTGACAAGTTTTATTTCCGTTAGAAAATACAAAATCACCTTTTGTTTGCTAATACGATTTGGCTACAAGAATCCTTGTATGGTCTACATACTGCTTTTGTATAGGAGACTTAATATACATCAAGAATAGTGCGAAGAAGAAATTAATAACTTGCTTACAACTGAAAAACAAAATAATTTTTGAATATAGATAGTAGTTTGTAAGTGCACTTACGTATACCTTAATTTTGTGGGATTATGAATATGTGTATGGTTAAGCCCTCAGATAAAAGTTAGTTTCTTAAAATAATCTTAAGTTCGAAAAGTACGTTATAGAAATTTAAAATGTCCACTGATACTGAAAGTACGATTCACGTCCATAAAATAAGTGAACAAGATTTTTGTAGGTTTAAAAAAAAAAATATTTAAAATAAATCTTTTTCCTGGTTTCATCAGTACATGTGCGAACTATTTTTCCACATAGTCGCCATTCCTCTCGATGCACTTAGTGAGACGAGGGAGTAATTTTTCTTATGCCTTGGTCAAAGAAGTCGGCCGCCACCTCTTTTGCCCAATTCTTCATCTCCACCTTCACTTCCTCTTCAGTTGAATTTTTTTCCCCACCCATGTGCATCTTCAGGGAGGTGAACAGACGATAGTCTGAAGGCGCTAGGTCGGGGGAAAAGGCGGGGTGGCTCAAAACATCCCATCCGAATGACTCCAAAATTTGCTTTGTTGCATTGGCCGTATTCGGTCTGGCATTGTCGTTCAGAAAGCAGACTCCCTTCGTCAGCAGCCCTTCCTCTTGTTCTGAATTGCCCTTCCCAATTGTCTTGATCTCGTTTAAAAACTAGACGAAAATTTTCCTTTCACAACGAGATAACCGATAACGCTGCGAATCTCGCACTTGGCGGCAGAATTCATCGACATCTTTCACAGATGTTACTGTAGCCACAGTTCTGGTCGTACTGACGCGTGATTTGGCTCACTGGAAAGGGTAGGAGCTAAGCTGCACGGCAATGTGACCAACGTAGCAACAACAAATTCCCCCTGCCCGCGAGGACCCTAGTACACTTATTTTGTGGACGTGCCTCGGACACAAGCATGTGAAGAACTTCTTGCATAACATGTTTTAATTCCCTTTGGTGCTCTTACTAAGATACTCGATGATGTACCCAAAATATTGGACACGTTTGCATTTTAACCCGAGATTACTAACACTGCGTAAATTTTACGCATAGTCACTAAAATTTTAGTGTTGTCTCCCACCCTGATGTCACAATTTACTAACCTCTTAGCAGTGCTACCTCCGTTCATTTGGCTGTCTGTTCGTGCAAGTGATGGTTCATTTTTGCAGCGGGACAGCTAGCAACAGGTGCTTATTTATAAGTTAGTGCGTCGATTTTACGCATGGTTAGTATTTATAGAAAAATGTTATACGTATGGTTTACTCATGGTTAGTATTAAGGGGTTATAAATAATACGTAATGTTTATGCAAGTATATGATTAATAGTGAATCTTTCTGCGTAAAACAGGCGCAACATCCTCACATAAATTGAAAAGAATGCTATAATTATGAGGCCTTTCCATTTTTCAATTTTTAAATTAGCGAATGACTATGAGTGAGGAAGGACGAATAATCCGTATGCTTGATGAAATAGATGACGGTGATGGAAGCGAGGAGGATTGTCTTGAAGAACAATTTTGGTCTGACGATAGTGATGTGGATCCGACTTACGTACCGAGTGAATCAGAAACTGAAAACATAACTGTGGAGAATATTCGTGAGGGAGAGCGATCCATGAAGCAAAGTGTAGAAACTTGTGGCAATGTAAAGAATAAGTAAATTTCTAAAGACGAGTCTTCAAGTTCAACACAATTGATTGGAGTTAGTCCTTCAACGGTTCTATGCCTTCAGGAAGAGGAATCAATAGGTAAAAGTGGTTTTCGATGGAAAACTTCTCACACCAAATCCGATGGGAAAATTCCAAGTAAAAATATAGTTCACATTTGTTCTGGACCTACGAAGAAAGTATATCCCGACTCTAAGGAGTGTTTTAATTTGTTTTTCACAGAAGATATAATTAATGAGATAGTGACAAGAACAAATGAAGAAATTGAAATATAAAGAAGGAAGTACCGAGTTTGTAATGCTACCATTAAAAACACCCCTAGGGACGAAATTAAAACCTTAATAGGAATACTCATACTGTCTGCAGCGCTTATGCATATCTCACAGTAAGTTGTTTATGTTAGTATTGTACTGCAATAAAATACCTTCAATATTAATATCTTTTTATTTTATTCCATTTTGCCTTATATTTAACACAATTTTGGATATATGCGTCAGTTTTACGCATAGTTAGTAATAAGAGGTAAAAAATAGGGTTAGTAATCTCGGGTTAAGGATACAGTTAGCTGAGCACTATTCTATTTCTGGAATATGTATTCTATATGGTCAATAAGTCTCAGTAAATAGTTAGTAATAACTAAAGTAGTTTTAAGTTCACAACTGATTCATCACTTACAGTGATGGTTCAAAGTACCAGGTGTGTCCTGCTTCCAGATTTCACAATCCTGAACTTAATTTAATACCTAGTTACGTAGTTTTCCGTGTTCGTTACAGTTGTTTTCTGTAAATGGTTATTTTCTTATTTTACGGCAGTTGTCTTAATGTTTGGTGGAAATTACTACGCTATACAAGGTATGATCAAAAAGTACAGTGAATGTAATTGCACAGTGCCATCTATCGATGTTGTATTCATTTCAACTAGTAACTACGTTAGCCTAAACCTTTGGTACAGTTACTGTCGAATGTGAACGAGTTCTGACATGTTAGTTGGCTTCTAGAGGCAGAAGAGTGAGGACGTGTTAAGAGTGTCTGTTGCACGCCTACATTTAGTTTTGTTCTAAGCTGCAGAAAAGAACCAAAGAAGCTACGAAATGTCAAAATCAGTAAATGGCGATGAAGCGGTGGCATTGAAGGCTGTTTACAATTAGTATGAGTGATTCAAAAGTGACAAGGAATCGGCTGATAATGAGCAACGATCGAGACGTTCTTCGACGTCAAAAACGGATGAAAACGTACAAGTGGCAGAAATGATTTGTTAAAACAGGCGAATGACTATTCGAGAGCTTTCTGAAGAACTAAACATCTCGTATGGGTCTGTGAAAAGCTTTTTAACCGACGATTAAATGGACAGATTGTTTCCTTTTTCACCACGAAAACGCACCATTCCACACTTTGCTTTTGATCCGCGAGTTTTTGGCCGAAAAAAATATTCATATCCATCCACATTCTCTATACCCTCCAAATATAGTACCATGCAACTTCTGGCTCTTCCCAAACATTAAAACCGTGCTTAAAGGAAAACGTTTTGAGACGATTCCTGACATTGTGAGGGCGCGCCATCGCATCTGAACACCCTTCCAGAAATGCTTCCAGTCATGGATTCAACCTTGGGATAAGTCCACTGCTAGCTATGGACCGTACTTTGAAGGAGATTAAATCAAATTCCATGTAAGCTTGTTACTTTGTATCTAATAAAATTATTCACCGTATTTTTTGATCACACCTCGTATGTACTACAAGGATCTAGTGAGTTTTTTTCTTTTCTTTTCCTTCATGGTGGTCTCTATAATAATAGATTCACCAAAGCGGATTATTACTATATTTGCCTTTTTGGTATAACGCTGACATCAGGTATACTAATCACATTATTATCTATCAATATAGTGCTACACTCATTTCTGCTAGAAATACGAATTGTAATAGAAATGCTTCAGAAGGTTTAGATAATTTTACAAAATACATAATTTTCATTTAGAAGATTGTTTTTGTATTTTATGATATATATAAACAGGGTGAGTTAAAATCTTTGGACACCCTTTTATTTTGAAACCTGAGAAGAAAATGTGAAATCTTTTAAAAGGAGATGGTAGTAGAGATTAACCTGCAACTTATAGGGTATATATCGATCCGGACCGCTATCTTGAATTTATGTTCGTAATATCAAACGGAAAGGAAGGAGATGTTGCAAATCAAGTGAGCTAAGAAATCTAAATGCATAATTGTTTCTTTCATATCTTGTAAGGTTTGCACGTTATGAATGCTGAAAATTTGAAAATTACCTATCAGTGGCACGCTACAACACATGTTTTATTTTGTGGCCTTCCCGTCTAATGTACACTCATGTCCAAAGTGATTGTCGCATATCTATAACTGTCTTCTTGTAAGAATATAATTTAGGAGGGTACTTTTAATACTGATACTATGTGTATAATCTGGAAATGTATATTAGTGGTAAATTTCGCAGAAAAGAATTATAAATGCGAAAATTAGGGTGAGTAAAACAAAATGTTGCTAAATGGACAAGAAAGTTTCATTTTCGTTTTATTTTTCTTATTTACTGTTCTTTTGACATGAAATTTGTCACATACATGTCTTTGCCGATTATACACATACTAACATTATAACAAATACCGGGCGAATTCGTTATCAAATTATATTTCTACAAAAACATATTTATAGACATGCGACAATAATTTTGGACATGAGTGTACATAGGCACCCTATCCACTCCGACTACACATGCAAGAGACTGTCCGGTGAAATGTGCTGAATGTGTTCTAGATGCCTTATATCGCGGGGCTCCTCAGCATAAAGCGCTTCAGATCGCCTCACAGATTGAAATCAAGACATGTA
The DNA here is from genome assembly GCF_964235325.1 of Thermobia domestica. Taxonomy (NCBI): domain Eukaryota; kingdom Metazoa; phylum Arthropoda; class Insecta; order Zygentoma; family Lepismatidae; genus Thermobia; species Thermobia domestica. The sequence goes on along the minus strand of NC_137470.1, from coordinate 147,306,910 downwards.
AAGTCAGGTAAACTTGCGGTTCCACGGCGACCAATCATTTCCCTGCGAGTTGTACAGTCCGCAGCAAAAAACCTGCAACATGAGCATGTAAGTTGATTGTGAAACGACAAAGTCTTTTGCTCCAAAATAAGTGTGCAGGGGAGGACGCTGAGATTTTTTCCTGGCGTGATTTGTGTCATTTAGACGTTATGTTGGTTCCCTTTGCTGTTAGGCGTAGTTTCACAATAAACTTATATGCCCATGTTGCAGGTTTTTTGCTGCGGTGTGTACATCGTAGCATTGGTCTACACCAATGCCATAGTGGGGAGGAGCCCCATCGTGTTGAAAATAAGAAAGTTGCCTTCTGGGTTCAAAATTGAAAGAAGGAAATCATTGTTCTTGCAGGATATCAGGTACTATTGCGTCGTTAAGGTAATGTCATGAAAATAGACCAATAATGCAGGCATCACATATGCCACACCACACCATTACCTTTCCAGGGCTATGGTCCGTACTCGGATCAATCCAGTTTGCATTACTGTTACATCAGTACTGATAATTATGCCGTTTAACCTCCTCATTCAAACAGAAATAGGCCTCGTCGCTGAACAGTATGCCACGTGTAAACGGAAGATCCAGTTCGTTTTGGTTCATAGCCCACGTTAGGATTCTGTTCGTCAGTCTGAGTCATTGTCATTTAGTTTATGTTGCATGTGCAACTTATAAGAATAATAGCGATTCATATGCAATATTCGGGCAATGGAGGACTAACTGATATCACTTTCCAGTGAAAGACGACGAGTACTTCGTTTGGAACTATTCACAAACGATGCTGGAACTGTTGTTGCTGTCTCCTCACTGGTGGCAATCTTCAATTGCACACTGTTTACCCTATCTACCGCAGTGCCAATTTCTCGGAATTTGACGATCACGTACGCGACCGTGCTTTGCGAAACTGGATGTCTGTCTGGGTGCCGTGTGTTGTAGTTCTCTGCATTGTCTTCGGAACTGCGTTCCCGTGATATTAGGATGATTTCTGTCGTCTGTTCCTTTCTCAAAGGCAATTGAGATCAGCTGCAACAATAATAGATTCTGTCAGTTACAGTGTGACTTCTCAAACTTTCAGTATTCATAATATGCAAACCATGTAAGATATGAAAGAAATAATTACAATTTCGGATTCGTGAGGCTCATGCCGGTGTTACTTGATATGGAACATGCCCTTCCCCTTCCACTCCCATTTGAAATGTTGAGCTTGCATTCAAGATGACGGCCATGGTCGCCACCTACTCTACAAGTTGCGGTCCTCCCCCTTTACTACCATCTCCTATTAAAAGATTTTATATTTTTCTCTCAGATTTTAACAATAAAAGGGTGTCCAAAGACCTTTGGCTCGAATTGTATGAATTAACAGCTTTTTTTTATTTATTTATTTACAGCTTTTTGAAAAAAGGGGTTTCTATAACTACCAGTTACTTTGTCCATTCTCGTAACTTCGTCAATTAAATTTTATGTTGTTTCTGAACTATAGGACATTATCCTTGCACAGCACTGTAAATTGCCATATTTTAATTATTCATTTTTTTTCATTAACTTTTGATTGTATTCAATTACATTTTTCTAGTCTCATTTTTAAAATCTTTATACGCTCAATTTTAAGTTGTTTTTTTTCAATTGAGGAGTTAATAGTTCTTACATTGCAGTAATCTTTTTAGAAAGTTATTTTATTATTATACAGGGACGTCCATAAAGTCTGGGTACATGAGAAAAAGCACATTTTAGTCAATTTAATGTTAATGAATAATATTTTCAACATGATTTCTGTGCTGTTCAATGCATAATTTGATGCGCTTTGTAAGATTAAGGTGAACTCAATGGAATAGGTCTGAATTGCCGTTTATTTCAGCACACTGACTGGTAATGCTTTCTGTCAGGTGGTTTAAATTTCTAATCTTCATTGAGTAAACTTTCTCTTTCAGCATACCCCAGAAAAAGAAATCAAAGAGGAAAAGGTCTGGCGAACGAGGAGACCACTCCACATAATCTCCCAATCCAATGAGGAAATTTGTCATTCAATCAATCTCTAACAGCTGCAGCAAAATGGGCAGGAGCCCATCCTGCTGAAACCATATGAGGCATCAATTTCTCTCTCAGCATGTTCAGATAAGTCTCACCCGTTACGTGTTCCTCAAAGAAGAAAGGTCCTAGCACATGAGCTTTCCACAAACTACACCACACTATCTCATTTTGGCAGCCCTGCTGTTTGGATGGACTCATCCAATGTGGATTGCCAGTATCGAAGATTTTGTCTGTTTTTGACCATTGACATAAAACATAGCTTCATCACTGAACAGCACACAGTCTCTAGTAAAATTGAAATTTTCATCCAATTTATCTGCAAACCATTCAGACATCTGCATGCATCTGTCGGGGTAATCTTCATTTAATTATACAATATCTGTAACGTGTACGGATGAAACTTCTCCTCGTAGCGTAGACCTTAGCCAAGACGTTTCGTTGCGTCTTTGGTCGTCCGGAAAGGGGTTTGTCCAACACACTGCCTGTTTCTTGAAATTTGGTGATTAATTTCCCGATGGCAGTAAAACAAATAGGTTAATGATGAGGGTATCGAAGGTTAAATTCTTCCGTAATTTTGCGATACGACCATCCTTCTCGTCCACTTAACCAAGAGTACAAACTCGACTCGTTCTTCTTTAGACAGAGCCGTCATTCAATCTGGAAAAACAAAAACAAATTATTAGAATTCCCTTTGTACCCAGTTTATGGACACACTGTAGAGTGACATTAGAATTAAACATTCCATCTGGGGGAACATGTCAATGGAAAGAAGGCATATGTATTGCACCATATAATTCATTCTATACTGGTGTGTAGCTTAGCCTTTTCTCTGTTCAGTACTCAGTTAGCGTGAATTTCTTTTGTTTGTAATTTTAATGTGTCAAACTTGTAAAATAAATCTAATTGTCAATTAACTTTCAGGGACCTAGCAGCAGGAGACGCTGAAGGAGCGAGTGGAGTTGATCTCCGACGAAGTGTGACGTCATTGCTTGATGCAATGAGGGATCTTTTGAATAACATACACCTTCCTGATATTCCGAATGATGCTGATGTCGATGAAAGCGAAGAAGAACAAGACGAACGACACTAAAGCAACGTCACATCACAGCATAATTTTTTTAGTCTACGGTTTGGTTCAATAGTGAAAATTATATGCGTGCCTGTGAAGAATGTTTCAGTAGCTCTAGACAGATAAATTGACTCAGGATAGGTACCTGAATCATTAAGAGGTGAAAAAATGTGCTTTGGTTTATTGTATCAGTATAAGGGTTGTTGGATAAATTTATGTAAGAAAAGTATTCGTAGCCAGTGTTATAACCTAACTACGTGCATTGAAGAACTTTTCAACATATTCAGTGATATAGTTTTAAGTCTTGTGTTCTCTGTTCTTTTGCAAAAAAATAAAAAATCAAATTCGCAGTAAGACCAATTCCATTTCAAATCGTCCAGGCAAACCACAATTGGTCCCCATCATAGTCTCAGATTTCATTTATTTTTTTAATATGGGATCTACATGCAATAATATTAGACCCATATTTTTTTTCTTTTTGCTGAAAAAAATTTTTCCTTCGATATACAGCCTTCCAAAATGGCCGCCCTCCTCTCGGATTGCTCGAAAAACTGAAAAACGTGTCAAATTAAAAGTTTTGTTGTAGAGAAACGAGTGTACTTAGTAACGTAATCGCAATAGCAGGAAGAGTATAAAGTTGTATGTTTAGTTGGAGGGCCAAAATTCGTCTATTGGTCCAATAGGAATCGCGCAATTCACTCGCAATGTTGCCAACTTTGATGAAATTTTTGCTAACTTCAAACCTTTTTTTTCTGTCCTCACGAGCAATATCAACCATCTGCTTCTAGCATCAAAATCTACTCTATAAGGTCTCTTGAAAATGTAAAGGACTTACGTTTCTGATTATTACATCCCACGTTATAGCATGATGAAAAGCTGAAAATTGCATTAAGACGCCATGTTTGGACGCCATTTTCTCAAAAACCCCACCTTTTAAAAATCTGAATTTTTTGCATGTATTGGAGAAGTACCTAAGTATTTAAAATCCGTTAACCGTTCATGCAGCTACAGCCCCTAACATTCGCAATTAATTATTGGAATTTCGATTTTTGTACTTGCAATGTAAATATTTCCTATGGGCATTTAGGTCCTATACCCAAGGCGATTTGAAAGGGAGTATGAAAATTTTGAGAGTAGAATCCTGACATCAAATCCAGTAGAAAAGTTCCTATAAACATGAGTCGAATTCCGCTTCGTTTTCGAGTTACAGGGTTTCCAACTCGGGATCCAAAATCGGTTCGGGACAATAGAAAATGAAATATATATTTCGCGTTAAATCAGAAACTGTGTGTTAAAGCTTTGATAAAGTTCAGAAAGTTGATTTGTATCAATATGATGATTTTTACGTGCGTTGCAATTCAGTTGGCAGTGTTGCCAACTTGCTTGAACTTTTATTTGTTTCCAAAAGACACTACGTGGATTTTATTTTATATTTGGTATTCATTAATGATTGCCAGCATCACATGAAGCATAATTTTCCCCACATTACCACAGTTTTCGAAAACTTACATGTATTTCATTAAAAGGTTTATGTCATGCGTTATTGATAGTTTGCAACATTACGTGTGAATTTCACTTGATGTATGCCATCATTAGTAAAACCAAAAGTCGAATAAAAACTACGTCTGTGTAAGTTGTAATAATAATAATAATAATAATAATAATAATAATAATAATAATAATAATAATAATAATAATAATAATAAGATGAAGAAGTAAAATATTTTTTATTATCGCAAAACCTCTCGTAACTCCACGCATCAAGTTCGAACTTAATCAAGAAGTTCTGCTGCAACCACGAAACAGTTTATTACGGGATTCGGTGTCGTGAACATCGTCCTAGTGTTCTCTGGAACCATGAAAATTGTTTTCACTGGTAACATGACATTGTAGTGCACTAGTTACAGTGTTTATGTGAATAACAATGTGAATAACAACAAAGAGAAAAATCCGTTCTCCGTACAGCAGTATATTGTACAAATATACAGTATCCTCTTGCTTACTATAGAAATCAGTACGGAGTATACGTTATCCGTATGCTACATAGGCACTGCCCTTAGATGTTACATCATGCTGTTGCAGGATGTCTGACATCTAACAGTTTTCCGTATATCACATGTATATACTTATGTTACTTTCGCCAGCTATATGTTATATACGTCCATTTGTATCTGAAATCCTGACCGCCTACATTGTTTCATACAGAAAGTACGTATAGATGGAACACTTATACAGAAAGTATTATAAAACATGCACTTTCAGTTATACGTCTGCTGTACGTTGTCCAAAAAATACAGGAATTACGCATGTAACCTATCTTTTTAAGTTACCACCTACAATTTTTTTCTCAGTGTATTACAGTAAGGACCGTATTAAATGTGTTGATGATTCTAAAAGGCATAAGATAATTGTGTACAGAAAGAATTCTTGACAAACATTTTATCTTGCGGTAAAATATATGTATTGCGTACAGCGCGTCTGCCAAAACGTAGTATTAGGAGAGGATGATTATTCGTGTAAAGGGTGCTTTGAATATTTACCGTGAACAACGTGAATGTGTGTGATATATTGGTGATCACGAAAGAAGATGTAAATATGAAATTATGCACCAGCAAGATAAAGAATTTGTTCCTCTGAATGTAGATTTGGAAACCATTAACCATAACATGCTAAACATGAATGTGTCCCCATTAAAACGGCCGTTATCGGTGAAACCTAGACTACGGTGAAGGATTCACATCTCAAAATTTTTCATACTGCCTTTCAAATCGCCTTGTGTACAAGACACAAATAATCATCCTCCCCTAATAGTACGTTTGGGCTGACACGCTGTACGCAATCCATATATTTTACCGCAAGATATTTTTTTTGTCTAGAATTCTTTCTGTGCACAATCACCTTACGGCCTTTAGCATAATCAACACATTTAATACGGTCCTTACTGTAATAGGACTTCCCCATTGTTATTCACACAAACACTTAACTAGTGCACTACAATGTTACAGTGCACTACATGTCATGCTACCAGTGTAAACAATTTTTCATGGTTTCAGAGAACACTAGGACGATGTTCACGACACCGAATATCACAAACTATCAATAACGCATGACATAAACCTTTTAATGAAATACATGTAAGTTTTCGAAAACTGTGGTGATGTGAGGGAAAATTCTGCTTCGTATGATGTTGGCAATCATTAATGAATACCAAATATAAAATAAAATCCACGTAGTGTCTTTTGGAAACAAATAAAAGTTCAAGCAAGTTGGCAACACTGCCAACTGAATTGCAACGCACGTAAAAATCATCATATTGATACAAATCAACTTTCTGAACTTTATCAAAGCTTTAACACACAGTTTCTGATTTAACGCGAAATATATATTTCATTTTCTATTGTCCCGAACCGATTTTGGATCCCGAGTTGGAAACCCTGTAACTCGAAAACGAAGCGGAATTCGACTCATGTTTATAGGAACTTTTCTACTGGATTTGATGTCAGGATTCTACTCTCAAAATTTTCATACTCCCTTTCAAATCGCCTTGGGTATAGGACCTAAATGCCCATAGGAAATATTTACATTGCAAGTACAAAAATTGAAATTTTAATAATTAATTGCGAATGTTAGGGGCTGCAGCCGCATGAACGGTTAGCGGATTTTAAATACTTAGGTACTTCTCCAATACATGTAAAAAATTCAGATTTTTAAAAGGTGGGGTTTTTGAGAAAATGGCGTCCAAACATGGCGTCTTAATGCAATTTTCAGCTTTTCATCATGCTATAACGTGGGATGTAATAATCAGAAATGTAAGTCCTTTACATTTTCAAGAGACCTTATGGAGTAGATTTCGATGCTAGAAGCAGATGGTTGATATTGCTCGTGAGGACAGAAAAAAAAAAGGTTTGAAGTTAGCAAAAATTTCATCAAAGTTGGCAACATTGCGAGTGAATTGCGCGATTCCTATTTGACCAATAGACGAATTTTGGCCCTCCAACGAAACATACAACTTTATACTCTTCCTGCTATTGCGATTACGTTACTAAGTACACTCGTTTCTCTACAATAAAATTTTTAATTTGACATGTTTTTCAGTTTTTCGAGCAATCCGAGAGGAGGGCGGCCATTTTGGAAGGCTGTATATCGAAGAAAAATTTTTTTTCAGCAAAAAGAAAAAATATGGGTCTAATAATTTTGTATGTAGTTTCTTATTTTAAAAATGAACTAAATCTGAGACAGTAGTGTGGACCACCCTGGACGATTTGAAATGGAATCACTTGTAAGAATATTTCTTTCTGCTTGTTTTAAGATATTCATAGTTCTTTATGATGTATGGAAATAAAATTGTAAAATAGGTCAATATATAAGCTGTATTAAAAAGAAGATATATATGTGTGAGTAGTCAAAGTTTCGAAACGTTTATTTTTGAAGGTATTGTTTCGGTTCTTTTGAGGATATACGTAAAGAAGCAAAATTTCCTAAGTGTAATTGTTCTTATTGTAATTTAAAAAATCACAAATAGATATATAGAGTTTGTTTTCTCAATACACAACTTTTGTGCCCTTTGGACACACCGTTGACAGTTTGCACCATACGGTTTCTCACCAAATTTGTTTTGCATTTTTTTTGTTTGTTTTTTGTTTTTTGTTTTGTTGCCGGTACTAAAATCAAGTCATTGTTACTTCCACTTGTGAAAATAACATAAGGAAATAAGGTGTGGGTGGTTGGAGGGCCTTTTGTCCAAACAGTAAGGTGGTTGAATGGAGACTCTTCTGGGTTTTGTTCTTTCCTGCTTATTGTTTAAAGATAATTATACCTAACAGTATACAGTTAGCGCAAAAAGTACTCATACACCTATAAAATGGAACAAAAAATAAACTAGTTTCGTCATGTTGATTATAAAGTTCTATGGAGTAGTGATTTTAAAGACTTATAAATCATTTATTGAGGTGTATCAATACCTTTTGCACTAGCTGTAGGCAAATAATTGTAGAATATGTTACACATAGTCATATCTTACTTTAAAAGCGCTAGCTGCAGAATGTTTACATTTTAGATTTTATTTTACATTGCAGATAGTTGTTCCAGAAAGGGTGAAACGGTATTTCTGCGTCTACCCCGTACCGTTTCCAGTATTCCATTGTCATTTCTGCGTTTTCTGTTCTGTTCATACTTACTGGACAATTGAAATGTTCCTTTTTCACAGCTTCACGAAACCCCCTATATTTTTTCGTCGTGATTTTATATATATATATATATATATTCCAGAAACTGTGGATGGTGGTCCTTATCAGCGTAAAGGAAGCCACGCATACTCAATCCAAAAGTGCATAATATTTCATCAATTTTCAATAAGTGTACAGGGTATTCCCTACAGGGTGCAATTCTCAGATATGCTCTCAATAGAATTTTTAGATGTACCCTGATTTCAAGGAGGGTTAAAAGTAGGCAGGAGGTAAGCCTGGACAACAATGGGCATCCAATGCTTCGGAGGGAAGCCGGAAGTGTTAGAAACCGGCAGCTCGATGTTTTTTTTTTATTATTTATTTTATTTATTTATTTGCCAAAGTTCCAGATACAGCAAGGTAGCCATTTTACACTGAAACTATATAACATAGAATATAAAATTAACAATAATAAGTATAAACAGAAAGCTATATAAAGGCACATAAGTGTAGTAATAACAAATTAAAAGAAAACTAAGGTTCTGTAAGTGTAGCAATAATTTCCAGTCGGAATACATTCTCAGATTTAAAAATATCCACGTCAGAAGCAATGGAGTTAAATTCAGAAGCCAGTCTATGGAACAAAGAACGCTGAATAATTGATAATCGAGGCGTGTTGCAATGAAGTAGTTCAGTATTTCTAGTTCTTCTTGCAGGTACCCGAATATTAAATTTAGAAATTAGTTCTTCAGTTCTAAGTTTCCCATTTAAAATTCTATGAAGAAACATTTTGTATATATATATATATATATGTGTGTGTGTGTGTGTGTGTGTGTATGAATGTATGTATGTATGTGTATGTATCTATGTATGTATATATATATATATATATATATATATATATATATATATATATATATATATATATATATATATATATATATATATATATATATCGGGTGATTCCGTTAGTCCGTACCAGGCCTTTAAATCGAAATTGGTCCGAGATATGTACAAACTGAAAAACACGTATCCCATTAGTTGCAAAGGACAACAGAGCGAAGTACAACGTTTCGTCCCAGGGTCCCAGACGGGGTCCAACTCAAAATTGTCAAATGGAAAGAGGGGTCAAGTGGTATATCGCTTGAAAGCTCTTGTATAAAGAAAGAAGCTACAACAAGTCGCGATTCGCTACGATCACCCTATGCAACATGGCGGCGGGTCGAAATGTCATCAAAAGGCATTGAAATGAATGTGAAAAATCACATATTCCAGTGGAATTGGCGGTAAAATTGCTGGACAGTGCCCGGTAACCCTGGAGAGTTGTGGTGTTCATCATAAAAACACATCAGCGAGTGGTGCACACAGCCGAAATATTGAGTCAATGACACTAGTCGGTCGGGAGAAAACAACTGTTTTCACTTTGCTTGCACAGAATTCTTCGAGATGTGGAACGAGGCAAGCATGCTCTACCAATGTTTCCTGCATCTGTTTTGTAAGAGGTCTGGGGCTCTTCCCAGATCTTGACCTTGGTGTCCGCACAGGATGTGTGTTTGAAATCCCTTTGTCGGTAGTTGTGATGTTGCTTCATAGGGTGGCCTCTCCTCTCCCAGACCTCCGACACTATGGGATCAAGGAAATTGAACACTGTATCCTCCCGACTGGCTAGTGCAACGGACGAAATATTTCGGCTGTGTGCACTACGTGATGATTTGTTTCCATGATGCACACCATAACTCTCCAGGGTACAGCAATTATACGGAACATTCCCCTGGGACATGTTGTTTTGACGGAACATTCCCCTGGGACATGTTGTTTTGACGGAACATTCCCCTGGGACATGTTGTTTTGCACCATTTGCCCGCATTCAGCCCAGAACCCAAAACGGCGGTATAAATAGATCTGTATTCTAGACTTGCCGTGTGCTATCCAATGACGTATAAATCTTGCCAATCCCCGAGTGTCACGTTGCGACCCTCTCCGCGTTATTGTGGTATTTCCGTTCGAGAATGCATTTTCCCCCCAATTCCCGACCTAGGTTTGAATGATGTCACATCCTGGTTCGTCTGTATACCTATCTTAAGCTCAGTGTTCCTCAGTAACAACAGGCGAATAATGGGATTGACGCAAGGTTCCAGCCCTGTCCTTACCTGCCCTTTTCTTCTCTATGCGTCGTGTAAAAGTGAAATTCATGAGACATTAATGTCGTGAAACGTACATATAACTTCAAATGAAATACCGAAATGAATGAATCTTTGATAACGATTACTGCAACTGGATTGTGCTGTTTGCTGGTTTATGTTTGTTGTACAAAACATGCGCCTTTCGAGGTAAACAGTCCCAGACAACCTTGAATTGAAAGGCACGAACGTGAGGTACGCTGGAACACAGTTTGTTCCACAGTAAGTTGAGCAGGTTTTGCTGAAGAGTCGTTAGTACGAATTGTAGTGAAGTACTTGTGCTGTGCAAAACTAATACACGCTACGAATTGAGTTTTTTTTTGTGTGTGTGTGTGTGTGTGTGTGTGTGTGAATTCTTCCATTTCACTGTAGAAGGTGGCACCTACTACCCTAATATCGTGTGTTAGTGCAGTGTCGGCTAAAGATAACATTGTATTGAAACAATTCCATATACGAACGGGGAGGCATTTGACATGTTAATGGTGTTAGGGGAATGTAGGCAAAACTATAGACTGCAGCCCGAATTTATAACGCAAGGTTCCCACAGCGACAATCAATTTCCCATAATGTACTTCGACGGTTAGCAAATCGTCTGAAACAAACAGGGCGCATACCTCCTCAATATAGGGGTCACAAACATGCTCCGATTGTAGATGACAACGATATCATTATTAATGTTTTGGCTGCTGTCGAAATACGGTGTACGTCCTAATGCATCCTCAAGAGATATTGCCCGGGATCGCGGAATTGGTCAAACAAGTGTACTGCGTATACTGTGGAAGCATAAACGCCACCCGTATCATATCTCCTTGTGCCAGGTGCTAACAGATGCCGACCGTAATAAGCGCCTCCAGTTTTGTAATTGGGCCCGTCAGAAATTGAGGACAAACCCAACGTTTTTCAGTATGTACGTGCTGTGGGCAGACGAAGCAATATTTACAAGTGATGGTCATGTCAGCCTACACAATGCGCATTATTGGGCTGCGGAGAATCCGCACTGGACACTACAGATCGACCGACAAAGACGGAGCATCAATGTTTGGGGTGATATCATTGGAACACATGTAATTGGGCCCTGGTTTATTGATGGAAATTTAACGTCGGCTCTGTTCCATCAATTCTTGACAGAACATCTACCGCAACTGCTGGAAAACATCCCACTTCATGTGCGGCGTAATATGTTGATGCAATTGGATGGTTGTCCAGCACATGCTGTTCGTATATGCAGAGGTGCATTAAATACTTTATTTCCGCACCGTTGCTTAGGAAGAGGGTCTAATACTCCTTTCCCTCCTCGTTCTCCAGACCTTACTAGCATGGACTATTATTTCTGGGGTCGGCTCAAGGAGCTTGTTTACACGAATAGACCAACTACAGCAAAAGATATGAGGCAACGTATAATGACCACATTTCGAAGCATAGGAGAGGCAGAGCTTGAAGCTGTGGGCTATAATTATTATCGCCGTCTGGACCGTTGTCTTGCTGTACATGGATGACAGTTTCGGTAAAACGTGATATAAAACGTGCTGTGTGAAGTGCACATCTGTTACATAACGGACAGCAGCCGTCTCCAAGGTAAATATAATATATCCTTTGTACGTTATGCGATGGTAAATTAATTCTTAGAACAACGTTAGACGTTTCAATATAATATGCTTACCTGTCCACCATAACGCTTCCATTTCCATACTGTGTATGTTACCAGTGTTGACTACGAGACGAGACAACACAACACTTTTCAGTAGTGTCACGAAAGAGGACTGAACAGTCTCTGTAGTATTGTACCCGGAAAACGTATGTTACCAAGGAAATATAGCTGTTCAAAATATTCAGGGTCTTCCCTCCAGCACAATCAAACAACTGCTAATTTGGAGGTGGACCCTGCCTGGATATCTAGAACTGGTTACCGTGATATGTTGTACTTTTGAAATAATGAGATACTTGTTCTTCAGTTTTTCCGTCTGGCTGCCCGTTTCAGATTTATAGGGGTGCCCATATTGTTTTCAATGCAAATTTTGATGACATTTTGACCCGCCGCCATGTTGCATAGGGTGATCGTAGCGAATCGGGACTTGTTGTAGCTTCTTTCTTTTTACAAGAGCTTTCAAGTGATATACCACTTGAGCCCTCTTTCCATTTGACAATTTTGAGTTGGACCCCGTCTGGGTCCCTGCGGGGGAACCTGGGACGAAACTTTTTACTTTGCTCTGTTGTCTTTTGCAACTAATGGGATACGTGTTTTTCAGTTTGTACATATCTCGGACCGTTTTCGATTTAAAGGCCTGGTACGGACTAACGGGATCACCCGATATATATATATATATATATATATATATATATATATATATATATATATATATATATATATATATATATATATTTAAAAGTAAGTTGCACAATTGGTTAGTTGAAACGCCCTTTTACTCTTTACAAGAGTGTTTTAAATGTTCAATACAATTGTAACGTATTTCCTAATTTCGTGTTGAGCTGGTATTTAATCTAAGCATATAGTTATTGTCATTCATTTTATAATGTCATTTCATCATTACTTTAGTTCAGGCCCGTAGGCTGGAAAGGGCTAGAGGGAGCACTGCCCCCTAAATTAATTTGCTCCCCTCTAAAAATAACGCTGAACAGAATTTTCAAACTGACACAAAACCAGTGAAATTTTGGAATTATGTTTACCAAATTAATTCAACTTTGCGAATTCTACTCATTTCTGTGTAAAAGTATATGTTTCTTGCCAGATGCAATAAACATCTTCCATTGCATTTACCCATTTCAAGAATTACAAACCGTACCCTATTATTGCAAGCGTGACAAGCATCCAAGGATATCAGGTGCACTTCCATACAACAGTATTATAGTCCATAACGTTACTTGTGAACATTAATAAACTGTAGTGTCTCGCTTATTTTGAAAGGTAGAAAATTCAGTGAAAAAGTTGAATAAAACATATATCTCTATTTTGTATTGATCAGTGGCGTATACTGGTTTGACGGCATGGGCTACCACTGACCGTGTATATCATCATCATCATTATTATATATATTATTATTATTATTATTATTATTATTATTATTATTATTATTATTATTATTATTATTATACAAAATATGCTTAACAATGAACAAAAAGTAGTTGGTGTGTTTTGTTTAAAGTTTTGCTTTGAGACCATTAATGTGATTTCACTGTAAAATGTTAATTTTTACCAATGTCACTTCCTTCAAGAGTCGCCTCTATGCAGACAGTCATTATAATTGTTATGTCGATTATCGCTATCTAAATCGCAAATTTTGCGTTATGTTGACGCAGACGGTTACGGAATATGCACTACACAATTGTTATTACACAATATTTTTCGTTCATCACTTTGCATCACGAAATATATATAGTGGTTTTGCTATTTGGTCTTAAATCCATTATTGTGTTGATTTTAGTCTCCCAGAAAAGATTGTTCTATAATCAATTTACTTTGTAACAAAAATAAAAATTGATAACTTTCTTCCTAGCATTTCATTTTCCATCTAGATATTACTCACAATGCTCACCATAGTAATAGAAGATAACACATTCTTTAATCTGTCTGCAGGCCTCATTTTGTAACGGTTGGCGCTATACAGCGGATTCAACTCAATTAAAATAATGTAATAAGTAATTATAAGTACAATAACAAGAATCGGAATGTAAAACACGAATTTTGCATTGCGTTGACGCAAAGCGGTACGAAATGATGCCCTGAAATTCTCATAGCCCCAAAATGGAATTCTCGCTAGCACACCATTACGGGGGAACGTACGTGAGCGCGAAAGCAGTTATATGCAGTGCAGTAATCCTGAAACTTTCAGAGGATATACGCTGATTTCTGATCATCTATCATTATCATAAAAGATATTGAAAGCACTTTTTAATGAACAATGTAAATCGTATGTGTTAATTCAATATAAAGAATATGTTACTGTTTTATAGTCTAAACCCATTTCATTCTATTTTCTTGATGACACTCCTTAATTAAATCACATCATTAATAACATAAATGGGTGTTGGTATGGAGAAGGAGCCAACACACTCCGAGAAGCAACAGAAAAAATCGCGCCGGATTTTTTTCAAGACTCATATTTGAACACTTGCTAAGAATAAGAGAAAAATTGTGATATAGTCACTTTGTCATTGGAGTCTTGGCCCGATAAAATAAATATAAACGAAACTATACGCTTTGAAGCAGAAGGTACTCTAATGGCTAAGATTAAGCAGAGGGTATACGGCGTGTACCGCCGTGTACCTCGACCACAGCTCTAGTTATATGTTTCTCTCTGCTTGCAATAGAAAGTTGTTACTCAGGCGTTGTCAAATCATCAGTGTCTACGAAAGCGAGAGAGATTGCATTCTAAGCTTTAACGGCTGCCTTAGTACGTATTCACGTTTGCGAAAATATCGAGAAATTAGTACAATGAAAACAAGATAATAAACTACACACGTATTATTTTAAATTAATTTATACGTGTTGTAGGTCTATTAACTTTCTTTATTAATGTTGGAGGGCTACCGCCGGTAGCCCCAGTTGCCCATAAAATACGCCACTGGTA
This sequence comes from Thermobia domestica, assembly GCF_964235325.1. NCBI lineage: Eukaryota > Metazoa > Arthropoda > Insecta > Zygentoma > Lepismatidae > Thermobia > Thermobia domestica. The sequence continues at coordinate 147,291,852 of NC_137470.1, read as the reverse complement.
TTGATATAATCTAAAATTGCTGTGATATGATTTTG